>NW_028185284.1:1062411-1134612 GCF_003343005.1 Rhea americana
CCCCGCCCCCGTCCCCACCGCAGCGCGGCCGCCCGGCCGCCGCCGGCCTCCTTCCCCCGCCCTTCCCCGCTCCTACCGACCTGGAGACGGCCATGGCCGCCGGAGCCGCGCCTCGCGGGGGGCGAGCGGCGGGGCAGCAGCGGGGGCCGGCGCCGCTCTCCCGGGGAGCGCAGCGCAGCGCACGGCCTAGCTCGGGCCTCTCGGGCGCCGCACTCGGCCTCGGCCCCGCCGGCGATCCGCGGGGAGCGGCTGAGCGCGGCTGGGGGCGGCAGCGGTCGGGGTCTGGCTCCCGCCGGGGGGGCGGCGGCGGCGCGGCCCGGAGCGGTGCGCAGCCCTCGGAGCGCGGGTTAAAGCCTCTATTCCCCCATCGCCAGGGCGAAGCCCAATGCCTGGTTTTATACGAGCAGCCATCTTGTATTTATTCCCTTCCTCCATGATAGCCGCTTCCTGATTGGCAAGAGCGCCCGGCCGCAGCCAATAGGAAGCGCGCTTCTAAGAGCTGGGAGGGAGGGCGCATAGAGCGCCCGGACTGAGCAGGATCTGCCATGGAGCCTGCCGAGCCGGCTGGGCGGGGGTCCGCAGGCCTCCGGCGGGCCGCACCACTTGCGCGGGGGGGAGGGGAGGAAAGGTTACACAGGAGAGCGTCCCACTCTTCTTCCTCAATCAGGGAGAGAGGCGCGAGAAGCTGAAATGTTCGAGCTTTCTTGCCAGTTCCCCGCGTGGGTGAAGCTTTCCGTCTGCTGCTCTGGCGGGAGAGGAAGACTGGGGGCTGCATGAACACCCGGCGCCCCCCCACGGGCGAGGTGAGCTGTCCCTCGGCCTTCGCCCCGCGCTGCGGCGCAGGCGGCGTGGCCGCTCGGCTCCGCAGAGACTACAGCTCCCGGCGTGCTCCGCGCGGGGACGGCGGCCTGGGCGGCGGGCGGGCGCCGCGGCCTCGCGCCCGCTGGGGAAGCGGCCGTTGGAACGCGGTGCGGCCCGCGCTTCTGTGAGGAGCCGAGGCCAGCGGTCCGCGGCCGGGCCGGCGGCCCGCCGAGGCGGCCTGCGCCGCGGCTACGTGCAGCCGTGTGATAACGGTGCCACCCGCAAACGAGCGAGGGGCGGCTGAGCTGCTGCCTCCCCGAGCCGCAGCGTTTTCTTCCACTTCCTGCCGTTTTATTTTTCGTTAACACAGCCAGCACTTTTCCAGCAGCCCGCCTGAGCTCTTCAGGCGGCTTGTAAAGCATTTAAAGGTCATCAGTGACCTATGCAGCCTTCTCCTCCACCAATTGTGCACCTTGCACAGCTTGCCAGAGATGCCTTTAACGCTTGGAGAGGAGTAATGGACTTTAAAATGCGGGCTATCAACTCTAGAGAAATTAAAAAAAGAAATATTAATTAGAAGAATATTTGAATAATTATTTAAATTAATGATCACAGGGATGTAAATTTAGCTGATGTATGTAACCTTTCTCATGGTGGGGAGAAAACTTTTTTTTCTTTTCCATAACAGGCATAAACTTGCATAAATACATGAATTTGCATAATATTGTATGATAATATAGTTTCACCCAAAGCCCACAGTGGTGCACTCAGTTGTTAATTTCATACCAAATTATTCTACAGATATCTCTCCTCTCTCCCAGCTTTTCTGCTGAATGGTACTCACTCCATACAGTTTGCCTTTACCTCTAGTAGTTAATTCTGCATATATGTATTCCACCCATTCACCCCACCAACACATACATATTCGAAATAAACATACTAATTCCATGCACACTCATCATCCTTTTACAGTTCTATAATGAAGACACACTGGCACCTAATGCCTCTATCCCTTTATATATACACACAGGTCCAGCTTGTAGCAACAACCTGCAATTTGCTAGAATTCAAAATGGAAGAAGGCCTATATCTGAATCTTCTAAAAGGGYCTGCCTCCACGCGTATAAACACTGTCAAGCAGAATACCATTTCCCTGTCTTCTCTTGTCCTTTGGTGGGAGACTCCGTTGTGGCTAGGAGCTGGTGTTAAAGAGGCAACTTCAGAAGCGCCAAACCATCAGTATGAGTCAGCCCAAGGCCTCCACATCACAGAATGTGGCCAGAGCAAACCGCAGACTTCGTTTTCTGTGGTAGAAGCAGCTTTTAGCAC
Organism: Rhea americana; assembly: GCF_003343005.1. Lineage (NCBI taxonomy): Eukaryota > Metazoa > Chordata > Aves > Rheiformes > Rheidae > Rhea > Rhea americana. The sequence goes on from NW_028185284.1 coordinate 1,064,542, forward strand.
AGTACTAGGCTCATAGGCCCAGATRATGCATTTTCTCCTGCCTGTCATGGCTTTCATCTATTAACTTCCTTCGGGGAATAGCTGTTGACACCACTTAGTCCTTACAAAAGACCCTCCTGCCCACCCAGATCAGTAACTGGAGATCCGTGGACTACAAACAACACTCTTGCTAGTGCTGTCAGCCACTGCCCTCTCCCCACAGTTGGATGGTCTGGGGGTTATCTTGAGGTACCTTCTCCTCTCCCATATGTTCTGCAGCTTGAAAAACACTGTTGTATGCTACACCCCTTCTGCTTTTCCACCATGAAATCAAAACCACAAACAATGAATGCATGTAATAACATAACAACACATAACAGCRCTAAAATCAGTGACTGTACTTTGCAAACTTGGTACTGCTCAATGGAGGTAGTGGGAAAATCTAAAATTTTGTCCAACCTATCACCAACACAATCCCTTCTTGCAGCCTCCTGTAACACAGTATTATAAAAAACTACAGCGGGTTTAGCTGGATGCCAAGAGCCTCTTACTGAAGCACTTCAAAACTACCCACAGCTTCCTCTCTACCATCATATGACCAAGAAGTACACCTCTATGAACCTGTAGCTAAGCTGTCTCTCATCATGTGTTGCAGGTGCACTCTGTGGTTGGCGAGTGAAAGTAGTCTCTAACTCATGATCCAAGGCATGTGTGGCATACATGCCCATCCCATGTGTGTTCATTTTTGCACATGATGGGATGCTTGCAGTTTGGCTGCGTGATGGGGAGGAGAGGCAGGCATTCAGGGTTGGGAGAAGCAGGGAGAGTGAATAAATTGTTCTTGCATGTTAGATACTGTTGACAAGGATATACAGCAAACATCCTTGATAACATTTGCTTGTTTGTTTAGCCAGCAATCATCAGCCATTCTCTCCTGCTGTGGGCATTATTGAAACGACCCTCAGGTGCTATTTCCAGTACCTCAGTAATTCTAACATCCTATTTCGTCTTAGGTTCCTTGAAAACATTTTTGTGCATTGTTTTAACAGCAGTCAAGGCCAAGTGACCATCAAGCATGAAATAAAATTTGTTTTGAACAAGTCCATAGTGCTTATATTGTCCGATTAAAAAGTGCTGTGAAAATATTGATGGTGGATCTTATGGACATAGGCAGGCATTTCAGTACTGGCTGAAATGACGATAAACTGCAGTCCAAGCTAAGCAATCTGCAAAAGACAGAAAGAATGATCTGTTACTTACTTAATAACAGGCATCCTGGACTGAAGCACAATTCATTTAAGTTTCACACCATATATTTTTGTGTTTTGTTGTGACATTTATATACAGCAACTCCTTAATTAATTGTTCCCCTATGTCTTCTGCTAAATCTTTTTCCTATACTCTATGAAAATTTCTTCTTTATGTATCATCTGTTGACCGGCTCCATAAGTCAATCATCTTTGCACATTTGTTTTCTTTTGGCCCATTTTCAAGGCATATCTACGCATTTTCTTCCATTTCTTTCTACATATGTTAAAAGAATCACCCCTGCAAATCTGCTGTGTGCCAGTATGCTCAAACCCCCTCTTAAATTAAATAAAAATTTTAATCAGTTGGTATGTTGTGATCATTATTTCTTGCACTGATCTCAATTATTTTTATTCCAAGTTCCTCCTCCTATCAACAGTATCCATCTATGAACTCTTATTACTCAGTCTTCAGATTCATAGCAATTGAAACTTTGTTATGTATGTCTACAGAGCCTAAGAAAAAAATGGTGCAGCCGTCAAGTGCTACAGCTGTGCAAATAATAGTGTCAGAGGCAGAGTTTTCTATTAGAATTCCTTCTGATTAGACCTGATATATCATCATCTCCTATATGTTCTAGTCTTCTGTTTTTCCAGTTAGCTTTTCTTGTCCTGAAAGTTTGTAGGTTTGTATTGCTTAGGATCATGCCAACCTCTCTTTAACAGTAGGTTTAACATTTTATACCACCAGTCTGGTATAACAGATGATTTTTGTAACAGCTTGCATATATTTCAGTGGCTCTTTTATTTCATTTTTAAACCCTTTGGAAATCTCATCTGAATAGAAGCTAGTCTTAGAAGCTTGCCCTTTAGCAGATTGTTCAAACATTTCCTCTGCTAGTATTTTAATCAGTGGCATTATTTTATCTTTATTATCTGGAAAAATTTGTTCTGTGATAAATTTCTTCATTATAGGCTGATGCAGGTAAACTGTTTCTCTGCAACATGATGTTTCTTAATTATGCCTTCTGTTCTGAGGTCTGCAAACTATCTCATAAACTATTCTGACATACTTTAAAATTCTTTTTTATTTTCACACATTTAACTGTTTGCTCTTCAAGTATTTCCTAATCTTCCTATTTTTCATTTTACATTTTACCTGCTGTAGTTTAGCTTTTTACTAGTCTCACAAAAATTGAATTTCTCATTGCTGAAGGATATTTATTTTTCTTGAATAATCTTTCTCTTGCTACCTAATTAATACTTTTCCTGTTATTCTGCTTATTTTTTATTTAACAGATTACTTATCTTTGATAATCTAAGCTTCATGAATTTCCATACCAGCTGTCACGGTTTAAATTGTCCCCTTTTTACCCTAAGGACATTTTTGACAAACTTCGTAACTTTCTCAGAAACCTCCTTTAGAAGTGACAACTTTTACATAATTTTCCTTTTACGTTCTTCACCATAAGCAATGGTCTCATAATGGGGACTGAATGCTGACTGATAGCTCTCGTAGTTCAAAAAGCAGCTCGAGAGATATCAATGAAAGACGGTATTCTGAGAGACCGGTTAGGGAGAAGTCACTGTCACCCACAGCGCAGATCAGTAGCATTTGGGAAGTAAGTTTCACGGGCTTCAGTTTCACAGTCCCCTAGAGCGTTCCATCAAGGATCAGTGAGTTTAAAATCACCGCCACCAACAAGGTTCCAAACGTCACCAAAGTTGTTATGATCGTTTCATTAAATCGTGTTACCTCTGATCTTATTTAACATTGTACATTCAGTATAATTTTCCTGAGTAAGAGGCTTATGATACCATGAGAACAGGTAGGGAGAGCAAATTTGCGCTTCTCTTTTGTGATCRTCTGTTCCCAGGGATTTTATCTCGTTAGGTTGCATGGACTCTTTCAGAAGTTGTGCTCCTTGCTCGTTTCCACTATCTAGACAGTCTTGTCACATATTCCTGAAATATTCAGCTGTGTTTTAATTACTACTTGGTAAATTAAGCAAGCTTGTCTACTTTTCCCACCTACACTAGTAGTCTTAAAAAAATGTTTCTTCTTACGATCTGTTATACTTAAGTCCTTTCTCATTGTCAGACTTCTTACCTATTCTATCTTTGAGGACTCCTGTTTTGTATATGTATACATATATAAAAAACCAAATATACCTATTTGCATTTATATATAAGGATAGCCTGTACTATTGATCATAACCATGTTTGTTTCCCACATTTTATACATAAAACTAGATATAGTTTATATAAAAACACATATACATATATATATTTACACGTATGCATTTATATGTACTCACACATACATGTATAAACATGAATTTAATATTTCATTTGCAGGAAAAAAAATGAAGGGGGAGAAGAGCTCCTCTCAGTTATCAGGATTTTTTTGGATCAAGGTAACAGGCAAAAATGAACCACAGTGAGAAGCAAAGACAATAGAAATAATGAGATCAAACTCTTTCTATAGATCTACAGGTGCAGATTTACAGGCCCTAAATAAGCCYGTGGAAAAATACAATATGAAAATAATTTGAGTAGGAACAAATAATACCAGAAAGATATTTTTACTCTATTTATTTCTATTTATACTAGACTTCCTATTAATTTCTTATGTTATTTAAGCTTGTTTGGCTATAAAGTTTTTTTGTTATTTAATTCCAATAGTCAAATTGTTCTCTTTTCATGAGCTAAGGCAAGAGGGACACTACACTGTGCAGTAAAAAGACTAGTGTATGTAATTCCAGTGTGCACAAACTGAATACAAACAGCATAAATAGAAAAGCACTTCTGTCATCARGGACATAAGGATGTGGAAATACACTATAATGCTGAATAAACAGAGCCAGAAGTTTCACATCTAGTCCAGCTCTTTCCAAAAGCTGTTGCTTTATAAAGACAGAAAAGAAGGCTTATCTGTGGCCTTCATCACAAGTTCTACTATAATTACTGAGCTTAAATTAGATTTAAAAACAAGTTATGATAACATATCCTTTGCTCTTTTATCAAAACTATTATATTAAATGATAAAAATCAATTTATGTTTTTAATCTGTAAGCAGTACACATTATAAGCACTACTGTTTGTTAGAATATGTTTTAGGCCTATTAAAAACTCCTGGTATGTAATTTTTGAAAATCAGGATTTACCTTTGTTGTTAAATAGCTCCTCCATGATGCAGCTACTATGATATGGTGCTGTTCCTATTTTGCCTCTGGGATCTACAGACAAGGATGAATCATCCGTAGCTTTCACTTTGCTACACCTGTTTGTATTCTTCTTCTATTTCCCATGTGCATTGAGATTTGATTCACATCAATAACAGCTTGTACTCTCATCTCTTAAAGAGAAGGGTTAATTTTACTTTATAGACCTTTGCTTGGTAGTAGGACTTTCAAAATAAAAGCTTCTCCATGTTTATATTAAAAGGAGTCATCTGAAGAACTACATAACAATCATCTTCATCTGTGTCAACTTTTAAGTATATTTATCTTGGGCGATCTTTCATCTTCTTTTATGGAACATCTAATTGAGAACATTCCTTTCAAAAGTAAAAAAGGATTCCTGCTTACAGTATGAATCTGTATTGGCTGGCTTGCTTGCTATGTTTACTGTGAAAGTAGTTACTTCAAATTTGTGTATTATACTCTGTTCTACTAGTAAGTTTTATGTTATTGGTCTAATAACAGCAACAATATAGTGCACTTTGATTACTACCCTGAAAGTGTGCAATATCATGCATGTATTTGTAATAAACTATTTAGATTTGACCAACAAATTCCTCAAACGATGGGATTCCTGAAATCGAGTCATAACATAGATTGCTCTCAATGTATGAAACAGATTTAGCAAAGCAGTTTCTTATTTGTTTGAAATTCTGGTCAGATTCTGGAGGGAATATCTTCAGGATATTATGCTACACATAGACTAGATTTAAAGCTCAAGGGGAAGCCTTAATTAGTTTTAAGTTCCCACATGACTTTATTGCAGGATAGAGGTCAGAATGCTCCTGTATGCTTTTGATAACTGTTACTTACATCAGCATGGTACTTGCACAGAGCCACAGGCACAGGTTATGAGACTCAGATAAGATGTTACTAGGAATTCTTCCTCCAGCATGTGCTCTCTTTTTTCCCTTTACACTCAGCAGTCTTTCAGCAGCTTTTTTTCATATACACTGTTTGCAAGTTTCTACCCTCACACTGCTAACATTTTCCCCTGATATTTTAATTTTCCTTCTCTTTATTTTTTTCCTCTTTTCACATATTTTTTTTCTGTCCTTTCCCCCTCCATTTCTTCTTTCACCTCAGGAGAAAGAGGGATCCTGAGGCGTGCAGCAAGGTTGCTTCCTCACATGGTTCAATTTCTGTCACCTGTTTTTTCCCATTGATCTCATAAGAAAGGGATCTGCCGGTTTGTTTTTTGCTGTCCACTCGAAATAGTAAAATGTTGTCCACTGACAACTGAAGTGAATAAAAGCCTGTTTGGAGAGGAAGGGCATATTAGCGGTTGGTAACAGCACGGAATTATTGCTCTTTGTATGCACACACACCTTAAATAAGCTGCTGTTCACAACAGCCAGGGTTTCATATCCTCTTGTTGAGCCCTAGATGGGGGTTACATTCCTTCTTTCAACAGGATTGAGCAGATTCAAAATCACTAAGGTTTTTGTGTGGCCGTAWGTTTTTTAGGTAACTGTTAATTCTTCACACACAAAACTGAATTAGCTGTACATGTAACGCAGAGGTCTTTGTATAAGCTCAGTCACATCCCTATGTTCTAGTTTTGTTCTGGAGCCTGACCCCTCTCTCTCCTTCTTTGCTGAACCCTTCTTTTGAGTCAGCCTTCTGCATGGATCTTGTCTGAATTTACTTTCTCAGCACTTTCCAGGAACCACCTGAATCTTTTGTACCTCAGAATAATTTAAAAAATCAGGCCTCCAATTAAATGATCTCTGCAAGACAGTAACAGAAAAKGAAACTTCATAGGAGTTATATATACAGAAACTCTTACATCTCCTTAAAATTRTTGTAAGCTACGTTTCAGTTTTTTGTATCTATTTTTCTTCAAGATTTCACATTCAGTGCAGTGGAAAACCAACATTGTCCAAAGTCTTGTTTTTTGCAGTGACATAGTATAACAAATATTTGTATGTTTGCTGAGAATATACATACAAAAAAGGCCAGCAATATTTTATGAAATTCCTGTAGAACTGTGAAAGATATAGGAGAAAAAGTGGTATTTATTTTGATAAATGCCACCGTAATACAGTGGTTTAAAAAAAAAGAAATCTTACTTCATTTAGTTTCATTTTCCACCATATGTATCAATCAGGCATTGATTACTACAGATGCTAATATGCAGTGATGACTCAGCTGTGGAAACAATTTGAGATAAATGTCAGTAACAGTTTGTAATGTATTATGTGGGCTTATTTGTGCCTAATTTCATAAGGAACAACGGGGGAAAAGCTTTAGACTGTATTCTAAAAAAATGTATACACAAAGACACTTCTGGCTATTTTCATATAGTCCTCTCAAAGCTGTTTATGGAAAACATCATACCTATTAAYTTTGCCTGAAGAGCAAAGAATGAAGATGCAAGAACTGTTTGCATCAAACAGTTATGAAATTGATGTCTATTTTTTCAAGTAACAGGAATTATGCCATCTGACTATTTGCATATATAGTACTGGTCTCCAGCTGCTTTACCCTCACATCATGCTATCTCTCAAAGCTTAGGTTACAGGCATATATATTAAAGCCACTGCCATCATACAGTCCATCTTGAAAGGGTAGTTTAACCGCTGTTTGATTCTTTTTTTAACTGAGCATTGTATTTCTCAATATAAACATGATTATATCTAATATAAATTTCTGTTTCAGCCCACTTAGTGGAACCACCATAGGCTAATAATTAATTCATAGTTAGCTACTGGAACAATCATTTCCAAATTTGTGTGGCAGACATCATCTGTGATTATCAATTAGCCAGAAACAGTCTGGTTTCTCAGATTATTATTAAAGCTACAGTCAACTCTCAGTGTGCTGAGAGTGATTATCAGAATTGCAGAGTAACTATACCAGGGATGCAGAAATACCCATTATATTTCCACAGGTATACTAAATAATAAGCACTTGCTAGATGCTTTCTGGCTCCAGAGGGAGCCACTCAGGATCCTGTGTGCTGCCTTCTACAGAACATCCTATAGTATTACGGTTGGTAGAGAAATCCAAGTCCTCATTCTTTCACTTAAAAGAAAACTGACGTGAATAAGAAGTATCAAGTATAATCGTATAATTAAAAAAAATGTAATATTTACAACCAATTAATTTTAGAGATACGGATATAAAATGAAGTATTTGTATCAACTAGAGATCAAAAACTACAAACTACTCAGCAAGTATCTTTTACTTGCTACATAACATAGTCTAACAAGTTGTAAATTCTAAACAAAAATATCTGGCATTCTACTAAAGGTAAATATCCTAATAAGTTTTCTATTCTTCTTCTACTGGTGGCTCTTAGTTTGAAGACCACCACTGCAACTAACTATTCATTATCCGTGAACAGATGATCTTTGCAGATGATCTTTATTGTCAGTGCTATTGTTACAGATCCAGATGTTTTAGACTCATTTTACACACTGCAGCTATGCCTATGCTGCTGTCATCTTAGCTATGAAAGCAGAAAAAGTGGCATGAGGCAGAAATTAATGCCCTGTCACAGCTGGCTCCATGAATAGGTATCTCTGCACTTAAATTTCAAAAACCAGGACTACCTAGTTCATCCTCTTCATGTCATATTGGGTCAGTTTGATCTCAGCTAAATTAGTATTTGACTGAAGGCAACCTGTGGTAGATCACTGGCTGTGCATCTCATCCCTGTGATCTGGGAGGCTTTCTCAGAGACTGCAGCATGATGCTTATGTGCTGTTCTGGTGCTGAACTCTGTTCAGAGCGCTAGGAAATAGTTGCAGATCTAGGGGCTACATTAGGAGCCATGTAGAAATTCGATTCATCAGGATGTCTTAGCTCTGTTGCTAATCATGGAGTATTCCCAGGCAAGGGAATATAATCCTCACTACTAGCAAACTGTTCAAAGGCTTTGGTGTGTGCTGCTAACGCGCTTCCTAACAACTCCCCGCATGCTTCAGGAGGTAACAGATGTGCCAAGGAACACCCCCAAATGGCAACTGCCTTCCTCTGGCTACAACCTAACTAACACAGAGGTAGCTCACTCCATGTCAACTGGCTTAAGTGCCTGCGAGCAGTTCCAGATACATTTAATTTAGTAACATAAATGGAGCTTGATAAAGCTTATTTGGCTTTGGGCTTGAGATGGCTCTTTGCAGTTATTCCTCACTGCAACAGAGCTTACAGGCTCCCAAAACCTAGAGCAGTATGGAAACCCTCAAATTACCCTGCAAGAACTGAGCCAGAATCGGTAATAACTACCACTGATCTAGAAATAATGAGCCTAGCTAGACCCCTCCTAATGCCACCTGGAGATGCTACATTCTGATTGTGTTGAGCTTTCCAAGGCATCAGTCTTCCAGTCACTCAGAACAACCTAGCATCCATGACTCAGATAACARAGGCTTAATTGTAGGGTATTTCAATTCTAAAAACATAATTCAGGCCTAAAACCAAAAAATATTAAATCCAAACAATGGTTCTGGGCTTTTAACTTTCACAAATTTTTGCTCTTTATTCATTTTATGAATACCGTTTACATAGTATAAAAACAAAGACATTTGTAATGTCAGTCCTTAATTCTTAGCTCTCCGCTGGAGAATACCACCATGTATGTTTGTTTTTGTAAGAACTTAACAATATAGTAGTCTGAGTTGCAGATCTTCCTTCTCCCCAAATAAAGAAGCATACATTAATGATTCTTAGTGTGTCCCTCATTATTTATAAAAGAGCAAGCAAGGAAAGAAATGCTACTCTTTCTTAATACTAAGTGCTCAGTTCCAAAATTGGRTAATATTTAGAGTTTTATTCCTGAGACCACATGAATGAGGCTGCACCATTCTCACAACCACAGATTTAATGAGAAATAAAATTGACTAGCTGCTGTTGTAAGGGAGGCTACACTGAACCCCACTGTTCCACCAAAGGCACACCTGCTTCCACAGGCTGCCCTCCAGCCACTGTTATATAAGTTATTAATATGAGCAGATACCTGAGGGCTGATACAACTTGCTTTATTAATAGAACTTGGACAGCTGCACTGTCCCGTGAACAGGACAATTTGCCAAGAACTGACCACCTGGAACCCCATCTTTGTTTCATCYGAACCACATCTTAGTTCCWCCAGCTGAACAAAGTTTTGTCTTATGACTTGTGGTCATCACTGTCAGGTGTATCTATAGGTAAGGGAAGGGGACTTTCACTAGGAGAGACAGATGCAAGTTGCCTCTTCCCTGGTTTGGGGACACCTGACCAGGAAACTCCTCGAGGTTGAGYGCCCACATTGCTTGGTGGTACGTAGACTCTGCTTTATTTGCTAACTATTGATTGATCTTTCTTTCTGTTCCTCTGATATGTGAATAGCCTATGCCTGCAAATTAATAAATTGTATCCTACTCATTGCTTACTTGTGTTGTGACATTGATTAARCGTCACAGCTGTGAAAGAGAGAACTATTTACTTTGTATAATGAACAAAGCCAAAGTTGTTCTGAGTTGTAAAGGCAATCAGGCATATATTCACAGAATCCTTTGATTCCTGGAACTTTTTGCATGTGATGCAAGTTAACAGGAGTTGCTAGACATTCCAAGCTTTTGAAAGTTTAGTGCTTATTTAGTAGCCACAGAACCAGGAGATCAGAAATCTAACTTTTACACTGCTACTAAAAGCCAAAAAAGGTCTGTGTATTCTAGCTATGAACTCTTATTATTGCAGTTGCTAGTGCACACTTACACCTTCTTGCTTTTTGCTTTCCAGCTATGCTGCTTTTCAAGCAGTTTTTTTAACTGCATAACACCTTGTGTTCCCTGAAACATTCATTTTAATTGTTAAATTTAATGCCATGGTCTAGCTTTATCCTTATTCACTATGATGCCCCCTTTGAAAATATATTATTTAAAAGGWAAAAATTATTAAATTTGTAAAATTTAATTTTTCATTTACCTGGGTATTGTATTAATACTATTTTCTGTCCTATAAACTAATATTTGTTTACATACAGGGGGAGGCAGCTGCTGGCATGAACTTAGTCACTGTTYATCGCACTTCCTTCTGGAGATCCAGTGAAGTGGCACTCCAGAGGAGATTGTTCCAATGCATGAATCTAAAAGAAACTTACCTGAAGATGTTATTTTTCTACTCTGAGTAAATTACTCTGCCGTACTGTAACCAGAAGCTAGTAGAAAACACAACAGAAGGAGACAGATCCGACTAACAAATAGGGAAGTGTATGCACTTACCCTGCAGGCAATCTTGGCTAGCCGAGATGGACAAGCTGATAATATAAGCTACCTCATTCCGATGGGTTGCTGAGAAAATTGTGAAATTCATCTGTACAGGGCTATTCTGAAACATATATAATCTATGAGATCAGGAATAAACAATCAGGATGGGATCTTCAGKTTACTGAAAAGCAGGTTTGACATTTACAGTGTTTGAAAACCAGTTGGTTTCAAGTTCTTAGCAATCTGGGGGAAAAAAATCTGCTATGAAAGACAGTGAACGTAGGCCTCTTCAGTTGATGTACAGAAAAACTGGAATTAAACTGCAGTGTTGCAGAGATCTCACAGACTTTGAAAATACCAAAAGAGAAGACAGGATATAGACAAACCATTTAACTATGGTGGAACAAGTTCATCTTACCCATCAGTTGTGCACTCAATCCACAGAACAACCAAAACTTCATCTCATGTTAAGTTCTATTATTAAAAGTAAGTGTCTATTTTAAGGATATCTCTTAAGTAGTAAAGGTTTCAAGTCAAAGACATTCGGTTTTGCTAGCATTAATTCAAACTGCTATTATCAAGTTAAAAGATCAAGCTGACAACTGTTTCACTTGTTTCACGGTAGCCATAATCTCAATGCTAGTCCACCTGATGGTGCAGTATTTTATTATAAGTTTTGCACCTTGACATTACATATTAAATTTAAAATAAAAGACACAATTACTATCTGTCAGAAAGTAGTTTGCTTTAAGATATAGGTTTCCAATTTCACTAAAAGGAAAGACTATTTTCATTCCATGGGTACTTAGACCTTTTCTCCAACTACACTTAACAAATACATCCTAATAAATTTAAGAACCAAACATCAGTAGACGCTAATCTTACAACAGAGACAAGTTCTCTGCTATCAAAATTTGCGCTTCTCTAATTTGTTTAAAAAAAAAATGGTCCACATACAAAGTAAAATGGGTAAATGTAAGTCTAAGCTCAGCAAACACTGTCCTTTTTATTCAATTCCAGTTGTAGCGGTCCCTTGGAGGTAAATCATACTGTGTCCTCTCTTCCTCTTCAGGTCCATAATCTAATGGCAAACCGTAATTGTAATCAACCGTTACAACTGGTAACCTTTTGCCCTGTTCCATCTCTCTTGCAGTTTCACCTTGAAAAGRTTTTCTTTCATAGTCTATTGAACTATCTTCCTGGTGTACAGATGAAGATGGATGCATTGTACGTGAAGAATATGGTGCAAATCTGTTTTTTCCTCTATTAAATTCATCTGAAGGATGCATTCTCCTATTCTCTTCAGGACAATTTGGTCGATTACTGTAATGAGAACAAAAAGTTACAACTTACGTTAGGTAATTCTGCTAGGAAGTGTTTTCTTTCAAGTGTTTTTTCTAATTAAAGTTCCTTATTCACTGAGAGTTTCTTTACCTAGGGACCATGTTTTCATTCCTGTGAAGAACACATAATAATAGCTCTCTGCTACAGTCTCGATAAGCAACAATATACTTTGGAAGTGTATCTCAAAATATTTTAATTCATTCTTCTGCAGTATTTGTATTTCTACAAAATATATATAGAGGGATCTTAAAATGACAGGTGCGCATATATACTTTTTGTTTTGGATTCTCTTTACTCACAAGTACCTTAGTTATTTTGTAAAATAAGTGGCATATAAAACCAATTCAGAACAATCTTTGTAATTTTAGTATCTTTTCCTTCACCGAAGCATAGATTAATTTAGGTTGGAAGGGTTCCCTAGAAATACCTATCCAACCACCTGTAAGTCCAACTAGATAAGGTTGCTCTGGGTCATGTCCAGGCAAGTTTTGAGTACCTGAAAAGATAAAAGAATCCACAACTTCTCGGGGCAACTTGTTACAGTGTCTAACCATCCTCATATTAAAACTTTTTCCGTGTATCTAACCACAATTTCTCAGGTTGACTTGTGCATGTTATCCTATCACTGTGCATGTTTAAGAAGTATCTGGTGCTCTCTTTTCTGTACCCTTCAGTTAGGTAGTTGTAGGCACTAGTGAAAGTTAAACATAGCACCTGTACTTTGCTTTTTTCTTTGCTGACAAGAATTTTTCACGTTTTGTAGTAACTTAGCTTGAATCATGCTTGCCATGCCAATCGCCTAAGTCAGGGATTCTCAAGCCATAATGACATAAACATCATGAAGACACTCAAACCTAATATAGATGGATCACAGTTTAATCACTATTTGGTCAGTGTTCAGATACATGGGTTTAAGCTATATTTAAACAAATATTTTAACACCAATTTTTACATTGTACATTTATATATTTTATAGCTGCAATACTAGGGGAACAATGGCGTAAAGGTGAGTAACCCAACATATGAAAACTGGTATTTACCTGTAACTTCTTTTAAAGTCATCACTATCAGACCCATAATCTCTGTGAAGTGAAGGAGATGAGGAGAAATGAGATTCTGGTACATTTTCATGGGATGAAAAAGATTGACTTCTGAAAATAATGAGAAGAATCACATGTTAAAAAGAGTAAAAATAGTTGTAAGCTTTTGACAAATATAAATATGGTTTTAGGAGATGAAAATCTTTTTACTTTTAATTTAAAAAATAAATTTTAATACTAAAATTTTAATCTTAATCATATTATCACCTCAAAATAGTGAGTGTCAGTATAATGATGTAATAATCTTTCAGCTGTATGATTAAAAATAAATCAGACTTTACTAGCCCAGTATCCGAAATACATTGTTGTTTTCTGAATTATAGAAAATATTTTGAAAGCTTATCTCAGAAATYGTACTATTAAGTCCAACAGGTTTACAAATAAGTGATATATGTATTTTGGACAATATGAAAAGGCTAGTTCAAAAAGGAAAGGATTGTTAACAAATGATTAATTTATGAAATAAATAAGGGAAAGTCAAACTTCCCTGTAATATTACTGTCTATCTCAGTTTGGCTGAGGGCATAAATAAAATCTTATATTCTCTGCTGTTTTGAGGATTGCTTTTTAAATGTAAGTTTCACTATAAACAAAGTGGGACAAACAGTTTTGTTTCAAGTTGACTCTAAAGAGGTAAAGGAAATGCATATGCTTTAAATCAAATAAATCCAACCTTCTAAATTCTAAATAAGAAATGCTGGCTTTTAAAGTTGCAACACTCCAACATAGGCCAAACCCTCCCATAAATCAAAAAAGAAAAGTTAATGAATTGATCAAATATGATTTGAAAAGGATAATTATTTTAAGATAATATATGCAAAAAGTGTAATCCTCAGCACTTATAAGTTAAATTCCAAACTTGAAAATTCAAGTTTCAAGTTTGAAATGTAACTTTTAAGTGCTGAGGATTACACTTTTATTCTCTAACTCTCTTCTTACAGCAAGAGGATACTTTACCTGTCTGAACACCATTCATGTGGCAAGTCATCATGAGCTGGATGATTATGAAAAGATCTCAGCCTTTGTCCATGTCCTTTATTAGCATAATCAAAATCTTTTAACTGAGTCTGTTCCTGTAAGTCATCATAAGACTGTTGGTCATGAAAAGGTCTGTGTCTTGGTCCAGGACCTTTATTATCATAATCTTTTAGTTGCATCTCTGTTTGTAAGTCATTGTGAGGCTGGTGATCATGAAAAGGTCTCAACCTCTGCCCACGGCCCCTTTTAACAAATTCAAAATCTCCCAGTTGCATCTGTGGCTGTAAGTCATCATGTGACTGATAGTCATGGAAGGGCCTCAGTCTTTGTCCAGGACCTTTGTTGACAAAATCTAACTCTTTTAACTGCATCTGGTTCTGAAATTCATCGTGAGACTGGTGGTCATGGAAGGGTCTTCGCCTCTGGCCACGGCCCCTGCTAACAAAATCAAAATCCTTTRATTGCACATCTTCCTGCAAATCACTGTGAGATGAATGGTCAGGAAAAGATCTCTGCCTTTGTCCTCGGCCCCTATTAAATTCGAAATCTCTTGACTGTCTCTCTACTTGTAAATCATCATGAAATTGGTGCCCATGAAAAGGTCTCAATCGTTGTCCAGGTCCCTTGTTACTGAATTCTAGGTCCTTCAGCTGCATATCTTCTTGGTAATCATCATAAAACTGGTGATCAGGAAAGGGTCTTCGCCTCTGTCCTGGTCCCCTATTGTAGTCCCAATTTCTCATCTGCACTGGTGCTCGTAAATCATCCTGAGACTGGTGGTCATGAAATGGCCTTCGTCTTTGTCCAGGCCCCTTATTAATGAAATCAAAATCTCTCAACTGTATCTGTCCTTGCAAATCGCTGTGTGAGTGGTCATCATAAATTCTTAATCTTTTCCCAGGCCTGTGAAGTAAAGTTTTTATCTTAAATAGAGCATCTATTCTTGTATGTGCCACAAGTTATTAAAAAAAACAAGCCTTTTTCACTACAAATTGAAAAACATAGTAAGTAAAATATATTGGTATCCAAGCTATTAAAGAATCTAAACTGTGCAGTAAGATTACAAAACTTTCAAAAAGTGTCACAGCAGAAGCTGTAACAAACATTTAACTAATTCCATAATACTTGTTAAAAAAAAAAAAAAAAAAAAAAAAATATAAAAAAAATTAAAAAAAAAAAAAAAAAAAAAGACAAAACCAAAGTGATTCTGAAGTAATTAAAAAAATTGCAAACTTATCTAGAATAATATAGGATGGATGAAGTATAGCAAATTAAAGCAAAAGAACCTTTGAACTGTAAAATTTTCCATAGTGAATCTAATGACTTAAGGACTTCTAATAGAAGACATTCTTTTATCTTTTCATTGCTGTGTCAAATTTTGTAAATATATTTTGCATGGGTAGTCCATATCCATAAAAACTTTTTTAAGCTAAAATATTTACAGTACTTTCAGTGTTTCAAAACATCATCCTCAATGCAGTCAAAATCAGCTGACCCTTCCGTAACATTATAGTGAACTTCTAGTAGAAAAAAAAATAGCACACAGTAAGAGATCTTTATCTTTCCCACTATGTGTTTTTGTTGGCTTCTAATTACATGTTTCAGCCCATTACCCTTGAAAATCTTCATTTGGGAACCGTTCTACAGGTCCTTCCATTGCATGTGGTGGAGGAACAGTATCTTCTTCTGAATCCCACACATCCATTCCAAGGTTACTAGGGAGAATAAAAACATCTCAAGTAAGCTTCCTTTTTAAATATACTAATGAGGGGGGAAAAAAGACATTATTCAGCTGAGAATGACAGAACTTTCTGCATATAAATTGAATTTATAGGTGCTCCTAATTATCCTAGTAAATTTTAATTTTGTAAATTTATTTGGGATGGGGTAGAGGGAACAAAAGAGTATACCTAAACTTCATAATCTTAGAATACCTAAACTTCATAAGCTTAGAACAACACCCTAAAGCATGTGAGACAAGCACTACACCTATTCAAAAACCTGATACTAGACTAACTTAATCAGGCAGAGACTATAGAAATGATGGCAGTTAAACACGACCAAAGGGCATTCAATTAAATTAAAAATACCTGAATCAGTCAGGTATTATTTTAAAATCAATTTACTGCTATGAGAAATCACTGTAGGAGGCAAAGGCTAGCTATTCCTAGGTACAATAGGGTACGAATGTGAAAAATAAAATTTTTATGCATCAGGGATACAAGTGGTACCAACAGAGGAGCAGAATATTTCACTTTGGGMAGCTTCTCTCATGCATTTTTATTTCTAAAACTGCCGTACTTCCTTTTAAAATATCTCGTTCTACCACGCTAACAACAGCAAGTAGACCACAGAGCTTATTATGAGGTTCTTTGCAGTGGCTGCTCTCAAACTTATAATAAGGGAATACTGATTGACTGAATGTATTTAGGAGAGTATGATACAGTAACACCAATGCTCAGTAGTAAAATCAGTTAGATCAACCATTAAAATTAAAAAGATAAATGGAAGAAGTATATTCACTTCATGTTACTCCTATCAGAAATCTTACAAAATATGCACATTTGCATATTAAAAGTTTAAGAGAGGGCAGTTTGGCTTACAACTGGAAGTGAGCTTTTCAAAATACCAGTGGGCATGTTGGAAAATTTTAAGCACACAAACTAAAAGCCTTTTACCTTCTCATCGGTTGTGTTCTGAGATCTGTGAGATACACAAGACCATCCATGCGATGACCTCTAGCATCACCAAAAGCTAAAAAAGAAAAGATACGAGTCTAACAATGTCCTTAAACTGAGCCAAAAAAAAAAAAAAATGTGAAGGTACATTTCTGTTCATCACAAGATCATGAATTTGAAAACATTCTGATTTGGTATTAAATACTGCAGCAATCTGCTATCATTGCAGCAAGTCTTTTTTTAAAAAAAAAAAAAAGAGTAGGGGAAGCTACTTATGACTGAAAAATCATTCAAAGCAAAAACAAAAAACCCCCAGATTTTAAGAAACTGAAACATCCTTCTACTATGGTGCCAACTTGCTAATGCTCAAACTTCATCTAGAATAGAATCAACAGTCAGAGGAACTCTTCTGTGGAAGCCAGCACACGAAAGCTCTAAGGCTACTGTAACAGAATTATTTTGTTAATTACAACACAAACATTTGCCTTAGTTCAAACTGTGTAAGATACCTTGGATTGCTGCCTCTGGATCCCAGCCTTCAACATCAATAAGATACCTGAAGGAAAACAAGATCAAATTATTGCTCCATGTGATTTACAGATTAATATAAGCACACTATCTTTGTGAACAATGATTTCAGTTTTAATGTAACTCTTACCTACATATAAGGTAGCCAGTTCTATTAATTCCATTAGTACAGTGAACGCCAATGAGTTTCTCTATCAAAAAGGAGAACACAAGACTTCAATAGTTCAGAAAGTGAAATTACTACAGAATTAATGCAAAACAGAAAAAAACGTACTTTCCTAGTAAAGCAGTGATAAATAATGCTTGCTATTTAAAAAAATTATACTGTCACGCTTGTAAAAGAACAGACACATCCAGACTTTGTCCACTTCATGCTGGACCTCTAGCAGCAAACTAATTACTTCCAAACCTGTGAAGACTGAGATTAACTGCAGAATTCAAGAAAAAGGAAGAGGAGTGATAACACAAGTAGTTACCTGCCTTCAGCCACAACTGCAGTTAACAGGAAAAGAAAAAACAAAACAAACCCAAGAAGTACATATTTGAAAGTAAATTTTAACAACTAGCAAATGTAAAACTGAAGAGATTACCTTACAGATTTCTGCAAACCTTGTAAAAAATAGAAAACACACATAATGTCCTTAATGTCTAGGGGTTTGAAATATATTACTAGAGGAATTCATTAACTGGACAAAAAATCTGGATAATTACTGGGCTGAACTATAGCAATGAGGAGTTCAGATTCATGCATACACTATTCTGAATATAGTGTCATGGGTGGAGAAGAAAAAACACTTAAGGGGCAAAGTTGGCATAAGAATAAATATTATTAACTGATTCAGAGTTTTAGGCTAGTTGTTAGAAGATAAATTTTAACAAATAGTAGAACAAAGTTCCGGTAGACACAAAGTACTGACAGAAGGTCTTTCAAATGGGACTTCTGTAAATTTTTGAATGAGATGCAATATAACTATCTGCCACAGAATGCGATTATAATGGGATGATGTTAGTTTATTCCAGGTCAGTGTCCTAAGAATTCAACCACTAAATAAGCAATTTACTCAAAGTTGTTTGTAAGGAAAATCCTGAGAAAGTTTAGGGGTAATCTAAAACAGAGCACAACTTACAAATAATATTACATATATTAATACAAAAATGAAAACTCTCACATCTCTGAAGTTATATAAACCCTGTCAAAACGGTTTTACTAGCTAGAACTCCTAGTCTTCATTCAACAGCAAATTAGRAATTGAGTCTCTTGATTCTGAGAATCAGAAATAATTAGATTCAAATAAAGACAATTCTTTGTAACATTAAAAATTACTAGATAGAAGAAAACTAGTAATTCCCAAGTAGTTTATACTAATTTGTACTTCCTCCTAAAAACAAACAACCCCCCCCCCAAAAAAAAAGTCAGTAAAAGAATTTGCAAACTTTTTTCCTTATTCAGGAAGTTAACTTTTTCTTGTACCTTGTCATTTTCTCAGCACTTCCAATTTATGCTCTCACACCTGAGATTTAGGTCAGCGCTCTTTCACWCAGAGCTGACCAGCCACAGCAAAAAAATCATTCTGTTCTGGAGCAAAAACAGTAAGCATTTGGGCAATTAAAACCCTCTACTTTCTGACAGATAATGCCACAGTGGCCAGATCAAATAGCATAAGAAAGCTTGAAAGAATGGTCCTCCAATATCAAAGACATTAACATCTACCCAGACAGAATCACTAGCAAAAATGTGAGGAAGTAAAAGCAGCAAACAGGCATATAAAAACCTCACACAAACTTATTTCACAGAAAAATGTCTTATAACAGCTCAGGGAAAACTGCTCTAACACACATACACTGAAACAGTAACAGATCTGCTCTGTGGAAATGCTGATGTTGTATCTGTAAATTTATTTTTAAGAATTGCTATGATATGAGCACACTAATTGACTCATAATTCAAAAAACTGCTACATCTGATTAAACAGCCTGTCTTAGGTTGCCCACGTATCTGTGCCCAGTCCCATGTGAGGAATCCTACGCTATCTAGAACATCTATAAAGGCACGGCTATAAAGCTATGACAGAAGTGATGGGACACCTGAGCAGCTCAGGTTAGACAGATGGAAGCCTTATCTTTCACCACGTATTCCAAGTCAGATGGATGTGGACAACTGATTTAAGCTTTGTATAATAGGTACTTAGATGGTGGAGTTCAGATGGGGGCATTCAACAAATACTCAACTTGGCAGCCTTCTCCAGTACAGTTATGGAATTATCATTAAAAAAAAAAGCCTAACTGTAACAACGTAAAGTAGTACGAAAAGCCTTGAAATTACGTATCAAGCAATGTATGTTTGTGGCTCAGGAGTGCATTTAAAAATTATCAGCGAACCAAAGGACAGTTTTMTCATTTGCAGGTGCTTTGACACATTACACAGATACAGGTATAATACTATTAGGAAGGGCATTCAAATAACTCATGCCATATTTGGAAATGACATGTTTAAAATGCAAAGAGAACTGGTAGTTCACAAAATGCATCTTCTTATAAGAATATAATGGACCCTGTTATGGAAAGTTTGAGATCTCTGATGTCTTAAAGTGAATATTGGTTGCAATTAATAAATCACACAGTTACCACTGACATAAAATTTTGGTCTTTTACAGCATAAGATGCTGATAATTACCATTTCCTGCATTTTCCCATAGGAATTTTCTGACCCATTTTTTGAACTGTAGGATAGTAGCATTATCGGGGACTTCAAGTCCAACAGTATAAAGTTTCTTATACTGCACACTTTTAGGTAAATCCTAGCAACAAGAAGAAAAAAATTGCAAAAATTATTGAAATCTTTCATCAACGAAAAATCTTAAACAGTATTTAAAATAATGYTGATATAAAACAGTAAATCAAATCCTGACCAGCAACTGAAAATGAACTTAACACAATCCTATAAAAAGAGACACACTTTTAGAAACTACCATTTACCTTTCTGTTATAAAGACCTGATCTGAAACAAAAATCAGAGTTTCTACAGAAGAGTTACTTATCCCTGTTAAAGCAGCACACTAAGAGAGAAGATTCCTTTATCTCAAATCTAATCCATTTCACAGTTACCAGCAATATTCACCCCTCCCACCCACAATCACACATCCCCCACTTTCGTTCTTAYGGTCCATGCATATCCGAACATTAACAGTCAACTACAACATTCCTATATATGCATTAATGCATCTCAATGCATTAAAAGGGCAATCAAAATTGTTTGGACAATGCTGGTAACAAAATTTAAATGAAGAAAGTAATTAAAAAATGTACTCTCATCTGGACAGATTCCATTGGAGAGTAGTAAAGAAATCATTTTTAAAAAAAACCTTAACGTAAATAAGAATATCTTCAGAGTACAGGCTGCAGTCTCCTGCATCTTTTCTGTGGTGCCTGGCAAGCTTATCTTAATACATTACTCTGAGCTACCATAACACAAATAAACCACAGATGCAACTAGCTGTTCTTTCCTCTCTGATAAAAATTTTGTTCCTGCTAGACACACAAAATAAGCCTACATGGCTCACTTGTTTCTTCCAGTTCAAGGTGAGCAAATATGCAAATACTTTAAAACAAAAATAGTTGTAATGGTTTTATTTTGCTATTATTCTTGCATTACCTTAACTTCATAGTATCGCGTGGTATATGTTAAATCAATAATTAATCCAAGCTCCACATTTAGGGCTTTCATCGCAGCTATTAGGTCTTTTGGTGTGAATTTCTGAGTTGGAGTAAGCCTCTGGTTAATGGCCTATAATAAAAATGGAGATGAAAGACTTTAAAATAAAGTTCTAGTAACTTTTTTTTTTAGAAGATTCAGTTGTTTTCATCACAATGAGGAAAAATGAGTATTCAAAGGGCAATGTTTACAGAAACGTATCCATGTATTATATTGATAATAAATGGAACTATCATGAATTTTGTGTGTATTCCTATTCATAAGGTAAAAAAAATGTGCGCAAGTCTCATCTGCACAAACTAATAAAATTTATTAAACTATGCACCAAATTTCATAGACAAAACAATCTACAAAACGAGGCACAGACAGGTTTTTAAGTAACTAAGTAACAGCAAAAAGCAAAATAGCACAGTCCCCTTTCCCCCAAACTTACTTTGTCTTGCACAATAATGTGAAATCACCATTTCACATRAACATTCAAAGTTGTGATGCAAGAATTTGTTTCTTCTAAAAGGTTTAACTTTCTCCCCCCAAACATGCAGACATTTTTGTCTGCTTCAYCTCTTGGCAGAATGTATTTTTATGTCATTTAGCTCTCAGAACTATTAAATAAGATTCAGAGAGAGTTGCTAAGAAAGCTGCATGTTGGCACGTTAATAAGTAATTTTGTTTGAAAGAAATAGTGGGAGCAATGTTTACTTATCCTATTGTAGCTGTGGGTTTTTTTTGAATGTGTTCTCCATACAGATCCACTCTACATATGAAAACACCTCATATAGGCAAGATTGGATTTTCTCTGAACAGTGCACTGTCCACTGTGAGAGCCTTTTGACACAGGCTCAGCCACAACCAACAGAGACAGTGCCAAAACAGATGCAGCAGCATCTCTCAGGTCTTTTGTCGATCAGAAATTCAAGTAGACTGGGCTCACAACTAATGAAAAGGAAGGCAGCCACAGACCATATACATTTTAGGACTACACATGCTCTTGGGTAACTAGTGATTTCTTCTAACTGTCTGTACAGATTCTAATCTAAGATGCTAACAAGCACTTATCTCATGCCTGTAAACAGACAGAAATCCCAATTAAACAATAAATAACAGAATAGCCCTATCAAAGCTAGTATGTGATTGGGAAGCTTGAGATAAAAAGAATAATGGGGTAGAAAGCCTATGCAAGTATATAATCCTATCTACTTCAGATATTGGTGCACTACTGGAAAAACAGTGGAAGTTGTTTAAGTCCAAACAAAATGAACGTGAGTCAGGTATTTCTCAGCTATCCCGGAGTAATTTTTAATGGAATTTGAAACAACTTAGCAACTGTGAAGTGACAACTGAGTCCACAAAAAATCTAAAATAAAACTTAAAAGAATTTTTCCTTTGAAGATAAAAGCTATGTACTATGTAAAGTAACACTTAACACTGAGGTAGACTGCTGTTTCTAAAAGTAAGACATTTCTAAATATATTGTCTAACTTAGTAAGATGCTACAACATGTTGTTAAGAAATTAATTAAGGTAAAAACATTATTAGAAGAAATCTGTAAGGAGTTGTTTTAAACATACTGCATTTGTTCAGATCATCAAAGCTTTTTGCTTATGAGGCTGGTATAATTTTAAAAGTATGCAGTGGCTGGCATCTTTTAGTGAGTGTYTGATTTCTGTAAAATTATGTTTTGGTGTAGCTGATAGATATGCTATTCATATCACAATCCAATCCACAGTAATAATTAGCCTTTGATACACCAGGTATCATAGAAACATAGAATCAGTAAGGTTGGAAGGGACCTCTGGAGATCATCTAGTCCAACCTCCCTGCTCAGCAGGGTCACCTAGAACATGGTAGACAGGGTTGCATCCAGGCAGGCCTTGAAKATCTCCAGAGAAGGAGACTCCACCACCTCTCTGGGCAGCCTGTGCCAGGGCTCCATCACTCACAGTGAAGAAATTCCCCCTCACGTTCAGGCGGAACTTCCTGTGCTTCAATTTCTGCCCGTTGCCTCTTGTCCTGTCACACGGGGCAACTGAAAAGAGTTTGTCCCCGTCCCCTTGACACTCTCCCTTCAGGTACTTGTACACATTGATAAGATCCCCCCTCAGGCTTCTCTTCCCCAGGCTGAAGAGGCCCAGCTCTCGCAGCCGTTCCTCATAGGGCAGGTGCTCCAGCCCTCTGATCATCTTTGTAGCCCTACGCTGGACTCTCTCCAGTAGCTCCATGTCTCTCTTGTACTGGGGAGCCCAGAACTGGACACAGTATCGGAAGTTGTTAAATAGTATGTTGAATCTGGGTCATTTAAAARTGATTAAATGAATGGTGCTGGTGGAGATGGAAATTTTATGATTTGTAAATGGTAAATAAAAATACTAATATCAGTTATAAACTTTACAAGAGAGGGAGACAGATTTATAGAAAAGCATATATAAAAGTTATTATAGATGACTAGAACAGCTAATCTGAATTTTTAAAGAAAATACATTATTTTTTCATAAAACTTTCCTGAAGCTTGCATGAATATTAATGTTAYCCTTTATTATTTTTGCATTTATTTAATAGAGCCAATCACAGATAGTTTTTATACATACCCCCTTTAAAGGTACTTTGAACGCAATAAATCTAGTTCCTGGTATAGGCTGTCCAACTGGTGTCAAGCTCCGCCATCTGTAATGAAAGATGTATTTATTTTCAAATGCTTTCAAACTGTGCAATTCAAGAGAAGACACCCACAGCTGCACGTATAACTTCTAAAACAAAATTCCTTCCTCTTAGGAATGAAACCTTGCTAAAAAACAAAGCACACATATACTGTTCCTTTAAAATTATAATTATTATTATTTCAAAATATGTGAAATATCTTACAAACATCAGGCAAAAATTTGCTGTCATATTTCACATAGCCTGAATATATAGTTATTTAAAATATTTCCAAGCACAAAAACACAAGATTTTTTCTTTTCTATGATAGAACATGCAGCTAATGGCATAATATATTAAGATTCAGATYTCCAAACAGCAGACTCCGATAGTTCCTAAATCCCCTGGGCATGTAAAGCGAGCAATCATAATTTATCTGCACCAGAGTTTGAAAAACTGAAAATAAAAGACTGATCAGGGAAGAAGCTTACTTAACACATTCCATAACTTACATAAAGACATTCTTACTGTCTGCAAGTCTAAAAGAAGACACCATAATAAAATGAATCTTCATTCTCCATGTAACACTAGAGTAAAGAAAGTATTTCCTGGAGACAACCTCTATGATTACTGTTATTATAGTCTAGAATTATATCCTCAAATCTGCAAATCTTGCAGGAACTGGTTTTCAAGGTATCTTCAGGACAGTTGAAAACAATGTTTTCCTTCCTTCTGCATCAACTTCCAAAAAATTCCTCCACTCAAAATGGTAGGGCAGCACTCACAAAAATGTTGCACGAATATAAAGCAAACAGAAAGATAAGGTTCAATGAGTAAAAAAAAGTTTTTATAGGATGGAAAATTTTCAGTTTGGCTGGGCTAAAAATCCTTAAAAAGCTTGCCATAGTCTCACATTAATAATTTTAATTGACAATAAAATGCTAGGTTTACTTTAATTAAAAAATACACAGCCTATAAATTTTGCAAGTGTGTTTACTTTGCAATATGCCTCTTATTGTTTACTGTACTAAATCTTGGCACTCCAAAAAATACAGAGATTATTCCATTCTCTGGCTTGAAGCAAAAATCACTAATACAAAGATTTGTGTTAGAGCACTCAAAAGCCTTTTAATTCCAAAAAGGCAAAGAAATGATATGCACTGATTTTACACTGTACTAAAGAAAATCTTGATGTATTGTATTTCAAATATTCCAGAGAGTTTTAACCTAAAAAATATGAGAAGCTTTATCTTAAGAAGAAACCAGGTCAATGAGTAGTATACCAGCTTTACCTTATAATGTGCCAAACAAGAAACTTACTAAATTTGACTTCTATTACTTCTCCTCATGTGAGTACAAATTCTCTCTGACCTCAGAAGATGCAACTGGGTGACCTCAAATTTACACAACCCTTCTGTGTTTGCAGGGAGTACCTCAACTATCAGAACATCAAATACACATCTTCATAAGAGTCTTTAATTCTGGTGCCCATTCACTTACAATTGTCTAAAGCAATGTTTAAATGAATCCTCCCTTTGAAGGGAATATCCAATAACTTCTGTGGATTCCTTTCTGATTTCCATAGAATGGCCTTATTTATGAAATAAATCGCATTCTCTATTTTAATGGAATATTAAATATTATATATTCTATATAGAGTTCACTGAATATTCACTGAATATTTTCCTTTGCTCACAGTTCCCATCTGTGACCTGAACAAAAACTAGATGTCGGCTGGCAAAATGCTCTATGAAATATCCATAATTATACTTGTGATAATATATAAAATTTAACATTAACATTCACAGATTCTCAGAAGTAACAAAGCAAATGCTTACAGCATAGTGAAAGGAAGCCTAAGTGACATTAACAAACTACATCATTTACTAYCTCAACATCTTTAGCACCAACTTATGTTTTTTTATTTTCACCATGAGCTAAAGAGGAGATTCAGGCTAACAATATAGATAAACAGATGCTCAGCTTAATGGTAACAAATGAAAAACAAAGAAATAATAATGGCTCATGATTAGAAAGGCTGCTGCAAGCTCAGCTGTCATGCAGMAGACAAAGGTAAGGTGGGAAGGTACAAGGGCAACCTTTACATGGCGTCACAGAGAGACGTTGTAGAAAAAGCTTTTACCATATTCTACATATTGAATCAACTTTATGCCTTATAAATTGCAGAGAGGGGAACAASAAAAGTCAGATGAAATCAGTTAATATTGAGCACATTCTCAATCACCACATTTGTAAAGTGTTGCTCAAAAGATCGTGTATTAGAGAAGAAAAGTGTTTAAACTTGAGAAGTTTTTCAAGATGGATTTTCAAGCATGTAAACTTTGGAGGCTGGTAGCTGTCTAGTTGTAAAACAAAAAAGCAAGCACCATATGAGACTGTTCCATTTATTCTAGCTYAAGTTAAATAAAGTCTGTGTGAATCAGTTAATATCACCAACAGTGTAAATGTACAGAGAACTATTACTGAAGCTWACAAAGCCCACAACTTAATGAAGTATCTTGGTCACAAGAACTGCTCAATGAAAAAAAACAAACCAAAATCTATAAAAGACTAAAACCTACCCTATGCACAGTTTAACTATTTCATTCACTTAATCTTAAAATGGTAATAAATGCTATGAAGCATATTTAACATACAGTCAATCCAAACTACTGTTAAAAATAATAACAAATTAAGGTTTAACACTGACTCTGGTCTCTTGCCAAATCTAGTAACTCTGAAAATTACGTTCTCTTATTYAAGACAAGGAAGTTTTCTTCCTGCTTTTGCTCTTAAAACTTCCAGATAAAATTACAAAATGGACTGTGTGCAGGGATATAGAAACTACTGCAGCAGATGTTATGTACATAAAACAAACAAGAACACAGTATCCCTCCTTCAAGCTAGTTCAATCACTTTTTGGTGTTAGCTGTACCAGTAACAGGCATAAAATGCTTGACAGATGTATTTTATATATAATTTTTATATATAATAAATAATATATAAAGCAGATATATAAAATATATTTTAAAATTTGACAACAAGCTAGAGTCTATTACTCACTTGCACAGTTTTAGGAATACTTCGAAGGAAAGTAGAATTCAAAAATCCCAACCACAAAAGACCAACTTAGGAACTTCCTTATGTAGTAAGTTAATTCAGAAGATGCCATAAATTAGAAATTCAGGTCTTCTTTAATCTTTCTCTTGGAAAATGATATGACTGGAAATTTATCATGATCATCATAAATACCAAGCAACTAGGAGTAAGAAAGAAAARCTGCTTAAAAACTTACTTGGAAAACTAGCTACGTAACAGATTGCAGAAATTCTGAACTTTCAGACTAAGGGACTTCACATATCATCCAAGAAAATTCGCATCTTGCAACAAGAAAACATCAAAAACTTTAAATGTATATGACAGTTCTACAATACAAAATGAGCAGAAGGCACTTTATCAGGAAATATAAAAGTTATGCCTTGTATGTTATCTTTAAAATGAAATTTCTGCATACCAATGCAGAACCAAAAAATAATCCCAAAGAAAAAAGGGCAGGTTCAATTAAATAAAGATTGGCTAAGCAAATAAATTCAGTTTGTTCCAAGGTCAATGAAAGAATATGGCTGGGGAAGTAAAGGTGACAGGGACTAACTACATCAAGCAAAATTCTTACAGAGGTCTGGATAAAAACAGAAAACAGTAAAGAAAGATGAGCTGCAGGAGGCCAGAGAAACAGCAGTTACAGGTGCAAAGACATAAATAAGTGTTAAGAAGAAATTGTGACACAGGATGTGTGATCTGTTTGATCTTAAGCGTAAGAAACAATGCCAGAAGTCCAARATGCTGTCAAAAGCATGAAGACTTGACACCATCATCATGAATGATTAAAAAAAGATGACAGAGGGGACTTCAGTGAAAAAGACAAGCTGGTCAGGAAGTAGCTGAAAAGAGAGCAGAAGTTTCCTGAAAGAGGCAGTGATACTTATTTCTATGTCTAGCATTTGCACCATAGAGGTAGCACTGGCCACAGAGCTGGCAGTGTTCACCCCAGAAGGATGTTAYGGTAAGTATCTAAGATGAAATCACACGACTTCAGAGAATCACGGCGGCTTCCCAGTTTACACAGTGGTCAGAAAAAGACAGACAGATCTGTAGAAACTGAAATTTGAGAACTACTGTATAAAATGCAACACAGCAAGGGTTACAAAATGCAGACAGTCCTAGCAGAATACATTAAAGCAAGCTATAGTCCTAAAATCTGTAATATTGTTTGGTCTTGACACAGAACAGGCAAACAAGTCAAATTTCCTTCAGAATCTGAAGGAGTGCACAAAAAAATGCATCAAAATAGCTACGACAGGCTTTTATGGGGTACCAAGGTKGTAATCAGAATTTTTTAAACTCTAGACTATTCAAAGCCACAAAACCAGAATTACTATTCTAACAGAAAAGTACTTGAGAKAATAGCATTTAAATGAGAGGTGACACATTGCACACACACGATGTATTTTCAATTACAGCTTTATTTCTCTAAGTTTTCAAATGGTTAAACAATTCACGGGACTACCTTCAGACCAAGATCTGAAAGTTAACAAGTCATAAAAATTAAACAACTGTTTTTTTCTTTGACGTCCCCGGTTCCTGCTTCCCTATCATGTTTTGTCTTCATCATTCCCCAACTACCATCAAAACACAGACAGAATTGTACCTGCTGTTCTAAACAAAARTATCACTTCTGGAACAAGAAAAAGTATTAAAATCAAACTAAAACACTTCCCCCACCTCACTCCCCCAAAATTACTGTGATTCTTGAATGGTTTCTGGTTAAAAAAAAAGTAGTATTACTGCTATTAAAGACTCTAGTCAGCTACTTGGCAACTGGTTTTAAGTCTGGCTTACAGGAAAACATTACTTTTGTTTACCTATTTTAATTGAAATGAAATCATATTTTATTCTTTACCATTTTCTTTCATCTAAAAATTTCAGAGATATGCAGTAACACATAGAAGTGCTTTCTTAAAAAGGGGGAAAAAGGGGGGAAAAAAAGAAGAAATAGAAGTAGTTACATGTATCTTAGTAAAGGTTACCAGATATAGGTGATCTGTGCTAACTCAAGAATCTAATAGCAATATGCTTTTTAACAGCAGTCACTGGTAAAACAGCCTCTCTTAAAGGACAAAGGATAAAAAACCAAACAACAATAAACTTAGAAAAACACTTTTAAAAAACAGTAAGTTTAAGGATCAATCAACTTCGGATCATGAACAGGGCCTGCATAGAAGTCTCCAACTTCAGGTGGGATAACAAAAGAAATTTCTTACAGAAAAGCCCTGATAACGACAAGTTTATGGCAAATTTCAATAGCATTAGTGAACAGAATTTATTATTAATCCTGCAGCTTCTGTAGTTAATCACAAAGGTTACGTCAAACATCAAGACAGTTATCCAAACAAACAAAAAAAACCCTAGAATATATATATTTTGGATAAATTTGGCTTATTGCTAATAAATAAAAAATGAATGAGATAATGACATATAATAAACTAGAAAACACATCACAGATTGTAAATATTACTAATATCTGTAATTATTCAATGCAATTTATGAAATTAAGATAGTTTTATTCAGTTGATACAAACTCAAATTGTAGTTGTTAAAACAGATCTTACTATGAATCAGTTCTAAAATTTAGAAAATTATACTGGAAATTACAGTTACTGTATCCCCTTAACAAGAATGTTAAACTAAAATACGACAGAATTCAGGCCAAAACTGTATGTTCCTCGTTTAGTAACAGGTTGAACTGAAGCAACAAGGCATTCAACTGTATATAACTTATACTCAGTCATTTAAATAGATGCGTACTTTATTTTCTTCTGTGATTTTCTTTTGCTAAGAACAGTATCAGTTTCAAGTAAAGACACTACCAATTCCTCCCACAGTAAGTTGGCCTAGAAGGCTAATAAATAACCTATATGTAAAGTACGATGGAATCATTGAGTTGTAAACAACTCTAAAGCTTCATGTCTTTTGCTTGTTAGATCTCAGAGACAGAATTAGGTGAAAATACACAGCATAGCAAATGATCAACAGATATATTACAAGTTCTTTATGGCAAAACTGTTAAAATTAATTGTCAGTCTTTCTGAAACACAAACCTACTTTAGATACGCTAGGAAACTGATGTCTACATCAGAGTATTAAACAGAAGCACTTAAGACTGAATGATCATGTAGACACCAGCTAGCTTCATACCCAACCAAAACAAAATTTAAGTATGTTTGCCAAAATGGAAGGTATCAGTGCTATTTCTATCCTAAATGCTAAAACGCTTCTCTGTTATAAATAAATAGGTAAATAAATACTCTATACTGCAATACCTCTACAATGTAATTATGGTATTTTTAACAGGCAAATACTAACTTTAAGTATAAAGGCTCTCTCATCTTACATTTCCCAGTGCATAGCAACCAATACAGCAACCACACATTCCAGCATTTCAGAGTATTTCAGGGTAGGAGGAACTAACACTGAACTAAAGGCACTAATTCAGAATGATTTGCATCTAATAGATAAAAATCAATGCTGTTATTAAAGGTTCCTGAAAGGCTGCAATGGGTGGAAAAGTAAGTTCAGAGAGCAATAGCTGAAACTATGCTTAACAAATTAACGGTTTCTAAGAGATTTTGGAATCTCTTATAAACATCTTTGATTATGTAGTAGTACGGTATGGATTACCAGTTTAGAACTTACCTTGGGAAGTGAATTTCAAATCACTCAAAAATTACAATATAACTGTAGAGAAACTTATGAGTGAAATGGATTCAGCTGTGGCAAGATTATTTAAAAAAATACAACTTTCAACCTCTCCTCCTTTTTTTGGCTACTAGTACTTGCATGATACATATACAGCTTTATTTTCCAAGTGGCTTCTGCACCTCTATAGACTCCAGAATCAAAACTATTCTGCTGAAGAAAAAATACCCCTACACAGACCATGACACACATTCAAGACAGAACATATACTGAACAGGTCATACGCAGAAGGGATAGAATATAGCTGTTAGTCATCTGTTACTACAGAGATTTATCACTTCGTTTTCCTTTAACCTCTGTAAGAGGGATATGGATAAGTTATAGCCTCTAAAAACTACAGTCAGCGGGGATGTAAAGTGTGGGAGAAAACCTTCCTTACTGTACCACCAGAGAATATGTAATTGCATAACTTTGTATTTGCTGTATTTCAACACAGGATCTGGACCTTACAGTTGTACAGCAATGATGTCATCATTACTCAGGTATACAAATTTCTTCCCTACCCCACATTTTTGAACTGTAAGTACTCTGTGCCTGATGGTATCAGGCACTTTTACTTTATAAATAAACTCTCTCCTTAAGGTAACCCTCCCTTCTCATTCACCCTTGAATATGCATTTTGTAGGCCAAATTAGGCAGTTATGCCATAGTTACAATCTAAGTGGAAATGCTTGTAGTTTTAAGTCTGTAGAGGAGCAATTCAGTTAAATATGCCTGTATACAATGCAAAAGTAGGAATAATTCAATTTTCTCCTTATAATAAAGACCATCCCACCCTTGGGCCTTTTTTAAAAAAACAAAAACAAAAATCATTTAAAAAGAACACCCAAGAAGGCGTCAGCAGATGCTTTTCAGAACAGAGCCTGAATTTATGAAATTATATCCATGGTAGAACTTGGGATGCTGATRCATAAACATGTATAATTCTGTAAAAACACCACAACATTTTGTGAAACTAAGTTTGTTAGATAACTCTATCTCCCTCTACTGGCTGGTCTACCAATAAAACACCACAATAAATACTGAGGGACAATACTGTTTCAGACATTGTGGAAAACTAAAACTTCACAGTGAAAACCTCAGTAGCAGGTGTCACATGAGTGCCTCTTATACCTATGCCTCTCATTATGAAACACTTCTCCAGCACTACCTTCTAGAATTAAGAGTCTGTAATGGACCACTGTACTGTTTAGCTCTACTCTAGGCTTTGCTGGGAAAAGGGAGAAATGCTTTCTGGTAGGACAGGATATGGAAAAGCCTTACTTCCACTCCACCTCCTCCTCCCACTGCCATAGCAAAGACTGCAAATAGCTTCACACCCAGAATGGGATGAGAACGCAGTGATAGAGTCGCGGAACCAAGACCATGCCAGAAAGAACAAATTGCGAGATTTGCACTGCAGATACAACAGCAATATTGGCAATTAATATTACTTTAGCTATTGAGTACACTCAAGAGTTCTGATACTGGCAAGGCTGCTCAGTACTGTAACACAATCCTTTTACAAAGCCAATTTCTAATTATCCTGCAAACACAGTGTTGTAGAAGGAGACAGTAATTAGCCATCTAACCAATTTAAAAAAAAATCAAATTCATACTTGATATACTTAAAAATATTATTTCAAACAGCAACCAGAAAAAAAGGTTTTATTCTATAGTAAGAGGTGGATACTTAAATACATTTGTAATGCATCAGTTCATCACAAAGACCTCTGAATTGCTTTTTTTTCCATTTACAAAACATCTTATTAACCAATRTATTTTATTTGTTCAACTCAAATAATAATCAGCAATTTTTATATAATCTTGATATAACGACCAAGCATAACAGCAAATTATTTGGTCATTCAGCTTAAATAGAGCCTCAGAAAATAAAAGATGTTTATGCTCTTCAGCAGGATAATTTACTTGTTCACTTTGTATCAAAATTACACTGAAGTTGTAACAATGAATGTTTTTCAATCTGACACTGAAGAGAGAATTCAGTAATATATTACACTTTTGTTTGAATACTGCTAATTGTATTAGTAAAACAAAGACTATCATGAAGTAAGAGAGGAAAAAAAACAAGATGTTTGTGTACCTGACTACATTCTGTACAGCAAATATAGACTAAAATACAGTTTGATTTGTGTACAGTAAGTTTAGTAAAGGCTTTTGCCTGTTTTAAGACACAATGCCCAGGACAAATATGGCCATACCAACATAAGGCATATGGATTTATAAACTATTCCCACATGAGAAGAGGAGTAAGTAACATTAGCTGTGTCTATTCTAATGCTTGGCTTTTAGTTTATTATGATTACAATCTTTTAATTAAAAGAGTACAGTCTCTACRTATGAACAAAACCTCAATTTCACCATTCCTTGTTTAATTGCACTATCCTAAGCTACCTACAATGTAACTGAAACCTCAAATTTATCGTATTGCTTTAACTAACAGACTTTTCAAATCTATTCCCTACTAAATTCTCGTATAGAAACAATGCTTCAAGTTGTCTGTTTTTTTCTTTTCTTTTTTAAGACACAAGCAATTGCATACCATAATAATCACAAGAATTTAAATAAAAATTATTCAGCACTGCAGAAAGATTCTAGACAGTATCAAGAAGATATATTTAAAAATGTCCTTATGTATACTGACTGTATTTTGCTTATCTTCCACAGTATTTCTCTTATGCTATCATTAAAAATGAGAGAGTTATTTTTAGGTTTACTGGTACTGCAATACTCTGACATGACTGAGGCTAAACTTCTATAGTACAACTTGCTTTAGACTTATGGCCTGTGGTAGGCCACAGCGTACCACAATCGCACTTCTGCCAACAACTATTTCTGGGGACAGTAAATTGAATGTGCAGCCTCAACTAGGTTAAAAATCAAACTACCTTCATTTTTCTTCCCGGATTCACTGCTGTTTTTCCAGGTCTACTACTCAGATTTACAACAAAGTACTACAAAGTACTGCGCTAGCTCTGAGAATGAGAGACTTAGGATTCCTTAAATTCCTTTAAGGGCAAACTCTCATACTGTGGATGTCTACACAATCTGTTAATTGTATCAAGGAGTATCTGAAAAAGCTGAAAGCATTTCAGTATCATGCGCTTTGCCAGATGACTGCACTAGCTTTATAACCAATTACTCCACCACACAGGTTTCTCTCCTCAAAAGATACAAAGGTGTTAGTTTCTAATTACAGAAACCAATACTACAGTTCAGTGCTTCTTTCATACTTGGGGGAAAAATGCCAGTAGCCAAAATGTTTTGAGTTACTTCAGGTAAATCCAAGAGGGAAAAAAAAAATGTGCATCTCATCCATTCCCTGTATTTCAGTGATAATTTCAGCGTATGGAGAAAGCAAGTAGGGTGGTTATTCTTTCAAACTTTCTGCTTTACTTTTTGCAAGCCTAAGTTATTAGAGCTCAGACTTTTTTTGTCCAATTTCTAACTGAAGGCTCATACACACTATAAAGAGAAAGAAACTCTTAGCTTTAAGTAGTGCTTTGATTTTAATCTTTGTGTTTGTCAGCTATGACATAAAATGTAAAGTTTCTTGAACTTATTTTTGTAAGTTTGTTAATCTTGTGTTACTACTGACTGCTTTTACATCAGATATTCTACAGGGAATCATGTTTTTGTTTTTTATTGCTCTTTTGAAGAATGTTCTTAATAAAGCAATATAACACTTCACCTGAAACAAGGGTAACACTTCACCCGAAACAAGGCTAATGCCCACCTAAAGTTACAGCCCTGTAACAATGTACCTTTACATCTCAGTACACCCTCCTAACCAAGAAGTATGTATTGCTGTCAGCAGCATCACATGGGTTATATTTTTAATCTTTGGCATTCTTCTTTTTTTAACAGAGCTTGAGAATAGAAACACACCTATTCTGTAAGAGACTATATCCACACTCCTGCTCAAGTCATTAGAAAGCCAGCAGAATACTGCATTTGCAGGGTTTTTTTTTGCTGATAAAACATTTTCGTTGTCCTCTTATAAAAAAGTTTCTGAACCCGATTCCTTGAAAATATTCTTTGGCCACATGCATGCAACCACATGCTCCCATCTTATCTGCTCCTTCCCCACTCTTGGTAGCAAACATCTGAGTAGTCAGTAGGATGGACTACACTCCCACTTCCCCAGGTAAGTAGGTACGTGGGGTTAAGGTTAGAAAGAAGGGCTGCATTTGGCTGATGAAGGACAAGTGTTCACAGACAGGCTGGAGCATTATACTCACCTGGGGGGTGATGGGCAGGGTTGCTCCTGTCTTGGAGAAAATACCTACCTTACCTGGCTGTAGATGGTGGAGAAGATGCTTGTGGCAAGAAAGCGCCTGGGGCGGTCTGCGCCCCTTCTCTGTGGGCAGGACTGTGCCCACTCCTGCCTCTCGCTTAGTGTGGGGGATACTTACCCATCGGGGATAGTATTCTTCTTTACCATGCTGAAAGCAGGAGCAGGCAGAGCAGGAGGCAGCGGTGAAAGTGGGCACTGCAGCAAAGGAGAGAGAACCGCGCAGTTAAGGTGCTAATCTCTTTCTCCATCAAACGGGCCTTCTCACAGGGCTGACTCTCAAGGTAAAACCAATCAAGCAGTCAGCGGGGGCTTGAAGCCATCCTGAACAACTTCTGCAGCTTGCAAGCTAGCCTCTTTTTCTTTTCTTTTTTTTCCCCACTGCTAGAGTAGGGCAAGAGCAAAAGATAGCAACTCACCTCTCCTCTCCAGGAGACCAAAAGAAACAGAGAGGAGAGGCAGCAGGTTTCTCTAACTCTAGCAGCAGTGCTGCAGGGATGAAGCTCCTCCWGGCAGACCCTCTCCCGCGGCTCGGAACAGTCTGTTCTGCCCTTGGGCTTCCACAGCTAGGGCTCTCGTCCCAACGTGAAGACGCTCCAGGCAGCTGCAAGAGGCGAGGCCGGCACCTCAGCAAGGCAAGGCCGCTCCCCTGCCCCTCTCTACCCTAGCCGGCTCCGATCGCGCAAGGTCCTGGGCACCGTCAGCACCTGCCGCTAGCGGTGGGCCCAGGGCAGGGAGAGGAGGGAGGAGCGGGGCTCCCCCCTTCCGCTGGGGGGGCCATGTCCGCCGCTCCACAGAAGACGCTTGAGGCTGGCGTGAGACTCCCTCCTCAGAGCGGCACGTCCCCGCCAGCGCAGGCCGCCTCCGAGGCCGGCTCGGGGTACTCTCGGAGCGGGAGGTGGCTGAGCTCAGGGCGGGGGTGGGGGGAAGAAAGAAATGGGGGCGGGAGGGAGRTAGCGGCCCGACTGCAAGGGGCCGGGCAGTCCACTGTCGTAGGGGGCCCGGGCGGCGGCGGCAGGGAAGGGCGCGGGCGCCGGCAGGCGAGGCGAGGCGAGGCGGGGCGGGGAGGAGCGGGGCTGCGGGCGGCCCGTACCCTGACAGGATTTCCCTTGCGGAGGAAGCTTGGTGCGAGACAGACGACACAGAACGTTCCCGAAAGGGTGCGCACTGCGCATGCCCGGCAACCGGCCAAGCCGCCGGCAGCGGGGGATTGCGCCTGCTCCTCTGGAGCCAGGCCCGGGAGCGCGCAGAGCGCCTGCGCGACCGCCTCTCCTCGGCGCGGCGTGGGAGCCGCTCGGGAGCGTGCGTTAACTCGCTGGCCAATAAAACGCGGCGGTGTCTCTGCGCGTGCGCAGTGGGCCGCCGGGCCCGGGGTGGGGGCTGAGGCGCCTGCGTGCTGGGCGGCTGCGGGAGGTGGGGGGAGCGGTTGGAGCGCATGCGCAGTGGGTGTTGGCGCGAAGCGCTCCGGGGTAGCGGTGGCTGAGGCTGCACAGCTCTGTCCGGTCTGTGTGCTGGGTGGGTGGAAAGAGAAGGTTTTGCTCTCTCTCGGTGGGAGGTTTTGTATCAGGCAGCCTCAGAGTCCCAGGCTGCGCTGCACAGTCGCGGCTTGGGTGCCCTGCGTGACGCCGTTGCCGCCGCTGGGGCCGGGCGGAGCTGTGGAGGCCGGAGGGAAGCCGTGAGGGAGAAGCGTGCAGGGTGGCGAAGATGGATTGGGGTCATCTTACATCGCGAGCTACGCTATATCCCCGTCTACGCCCTTCCTCTCAGAAGATGCTGCTGGGGGCTCTCTTGGACCCTTTCTTCCCATATTTTCTTTTTTCTCCCCCGTATGCCCTGCAGATTGCTTCTCTCTGCCGTGTCTGGTGCTTCTGTCTCGCAGCAGTATCTTGTTTGCTTATTTTCTGTTAGATTATGGGTAGACGAGAAGGCTCCCCCTGCTTGTTAGACTGGAAGACAGGTGTGTGGTGAAAGAGGTAATCAGTGCCGCGTCACTTAATAGCTAGTGTTCATTTTCAGGCTGATGTTTTAAATCGTTTTTGAAACTGCTTCAAATGTTTGTCATCTGAAGAACTTAGGCAGTTGATAACTTTTGGAATACTGCTGAATAAACGGTGTAAATTCATTACAGGTTTTTAGTAGTAAACAGTAATAGTTTCAGTAATAGTAGTAAACAGTAAGTAGTAAACAGTTTACTAATTTAAATGAAATGAAAGCCTCAAATGTTAAATTTCAGAGTAGTTCTTTGCTATTTTTTTGATAAGTATGCTTGTAACTTTCACAGCTGCAATTTAGCCTGTAATTCTTCTAGTAAAAAAAAACAGAACAACTTATTCCTGTGTGTCAAAACAGTAAACTTTTAAGATTTCTATTTCTTCATCTGTGAAAGTGTTATGGACTGGAAAAAAAATGTAACTTCTTTCTCTGCATATTCTAGTCTCTCTGTGCTTATTTCCCCTTTTCTCCTTTATTCTTACACACTTTAAAGCAATGCTTATATAACSTTTTGTTTCCTTTTTTGTTAACACTAGCCTGTGTTCCTATTTTCAGTGTACATGTTTTAAATCTACTTTTTAATGCAGAAGCTTTATGGATCCTAATTAGAAACAAGATGAGAAATCATCATGTGAAATAATTAAGGGAAGTAATTTAAAAATAACTTAAGCTWCCAGATTTCATATTCTTCATTTCTACAAGTGTTCGGTAAGAACAGATGAATAGTGAACGGTAGGAAAGTACAGAGGAAATCTAATAGGTCCCTAAGTGTTCTGTTTTGCCAGAAGTCTCACTCCTTTACACTCCTCCTCTTTTTCAAAATCCATATAGGAAATGTTTCACTAAACACTTCACTAAATCAGTGGCAGTGAGAATGAGAAGTCACTAGTTAACACTTTAGAGCTGAGAGCTCAGGTTACAAACACGGTAGTGTTTTGGTTAGATTAGCTTAATGAATCAACAACRCACACAGTAAGCTTTCTGTGAGAATGGTCATGTTCATCTTCACTTATACACTGCRTAAACATGTTTTTCCTGGATTATTGTGATAAAATGGGCACAGTTATTCCATGGTATTTCAACACTTGGCTTTCTGCACTGCTATTTTATGAAATTTTGGCTCTTGGCTCGTAAGAACACTAAGGCGTTACGCAGTGACGTGGGCCGTAGCATGCAGTTTGCTTTTTTTAGAGAAAAGTAAGATATAGAGAAATGGATGAAACTGCTTTTGTGAAGACATTTGTGTTTTAACTGTGCTGTAAGAAAAGTGTACMGAAGAAATTGTTGGATTTGTATCTGTTAAGTAAAATAGCATTTTTRGAATATTAAATTGGCATTGTATCTTTCAACTAGTGGGATAGCTCTGGAGTCATAGTTATGATTGTTTGCAAGTTTTCTATAACTGTTGTAGAAAAGTTTATTGTTGTGTAATTTAATGATTGGGGGTAGAAAATGGGGCTCTTCTTAATTGTGGGTTTTTTTTTTTGAATATACAAATTATTATGACCTGAGAATAGTAGAATACAGCTCGTACCTTGGGTTTTCCTCTAGTTTGTAAGTGATCATTGTGAAAGCTGACTACTCAGCCCATTTTCATACAACTGTTAAAGTTTCACAGCAGTGTTTTTATGGATTTACCCATTATGCCTGTATTTCTTCACAGTTGCCCTGAAAAATGTTCTACATACAGTTTGTATGCAATTCTTTGGCTTGTGTTTATCTTTACAAGAATAGCCATTTTGGGCCTGRTAGATTCTTATTTCAGTATATTTATGTAGTAATCAAATCGTGTTTCAGTCTTCTAACTATATTGCATTTTTCAAATTCCTCAATAGAAAAATACTTTCCAATCTTCTAATAAGTTTTTTTTGTAGTTTTTTACTGTAGCTTTTCTTGTTTGTCTTGTTTTAAAATATAGACCCCCAAAATGTGTTGGCTAGGTCAGTGGATGTCCAGTGCCTTCAGGCTTACATTATTACTGTTTCTACAATGAAAGATAATAGCAGTTCTTTTTGCTTTACGTTTGCATGGAATCTTATTTGCAATTTGATTGCACTAACTTCTAGATAATTTTCAGTTGTTGTTTTTCAAGATACCTTTTGTAGGTGTAGAACATGTTTCTTGCATTGTGCAGCTTTGTGTTAGTACACTTTCTTAGAGTGTACCTGGTCTATAGAACATGTATAGCTTGCTTTCAGTATGATTTACTGTTCCTTAATTGTTTCTGTTCTACTACCTGTACAGTCTCTTTGTGGGATTTTGTATTTTCTTTATTTGAAAAAAGTAAGAGTTGTTTGTCTACATAGTAAACCTTTTCATCTCTATGTCACAAAGGACTCAGGTTCAGGTCAAATTCTCATTATCACTTAATACTATTTATGAGTACCACTAGTTTTGTGGTAGTAGCACCAAGTCTGCTTTCAAATCATGGTACGTTCCCAAAGCCTGTGCTTGAGTATGGTGTCACTTGATTTGCTGTCACTTGAGTATGGTGTTGGATACTGTTTATTTAATCCATGCTGCTATCATATGTCCTTCAGTTAGAGCCAATGCCAAATTCTTTTCTAACTAGATGTTTCAAAATAGTCCACCTACTTAATCAAAGATGTGTGAGGAACACAAATTCAAAACAGCTAATCATCTTCCTTGCTTAAGCAGTAATAATCTAATTTTTGTTTTTAGTATCCTTGAAATTTCATTGGGTGGTAGTCTTTGGTTTGTTTGATTATTCCTCCTGCACTCCTCTATACTGTTACRAATTTACATCAGTGGATGACAGCCGGAACGGCTGGCAGTACTGAAAACATGCTTTGAAAATTTAAACCATCTGACTTACAGTGAAGCAACTGTGTTGTCAACATGGTCATCATAGTTTGTGTATTAATAACATATTTTGAAATCTCTTTGATTCTGTATCAGATAACATGGATCATGGAGCATATATAGTAAATATTTTAAGCAAATATTATGAGTTCAGTTTTGTCTTTGCTCTATCATGCTTCCTCAAAGATTCACTTCACTCCTGTCCTGGAATAAGTGCTTTCCTGAGTTCTGGGTCTGATCATAGTTTTGAGATGCCTCACTTACTAGAAATAGTTTATGAAAAGTATATTTGCAAGTTTCATGGTTTTCATATCGGATTAATCCTCTTGATTTTTCAGTGCAATGTAATAACSTATACCTGTTATTTTTATTTGATTTTTTTTAAACTATAGTTCTTTCATGGTTTTTGATCTTGTGCATAGTATTTAGATATCAGGTGTGCCCTTACATTTTTAATTGAATTGTTCTTTGAAGTTGTGGAATTTTCAAATTCTTTCTAATCGAAGAAGAGTCTGTTAAGGAGAATGGAAAAGTGCAAAATGCAAAATTCTGTTACTAGCAATACTCCTCTAAATTTGTAACAGTTCTTGCTTTGTTTTTGAATGTAAGCAGTTGTGGATTTCCATCAGTGCAGCTGAGAACAAAATCTAGCTCTTGTGAAAAGAGRACTTGCATCCATTTGACTTCTGTTTTGCAAAGAAGAGATTTCAGTCTGTGAATGGCTTGAGAGATGTTTGTATGTGGCTAGATACATTTTTAGAATAAAGAAAAATGAACTAGTCACAGTTGAGGCATGCTATAAACCAGTTAATTTCAACAGGTAACTCTGAAATGTTTGAACAAGAACAATTTGAAAGCAGCCTTCTGTGCAAGAGCTGTGTTCTCTCTTTTTAATGGTACAGTGTGATACGGGCTAATATTCCTGCTTAATTTAACAGAAAATACTGATATGAATGTAATATTAACAACCAGTAAACTGTTGTAAAGAGCATCTCTCTTCCTTTCCTGTGTGGTAGTTTCAATAAACCTAGCAGCTCACAACTTTAGTCTTATGTTGTTGTTTTTATAACTGGTTGTATATTGTCATTGTAAGTCTGAAATGGTGCCGATTGGAAAAAACACTTTATTATTTTTATTTTATAAAATCCTAATATCAATTCAGGAAAAAATTAACTGAAAAACAGGCTTTGCCTTATGCTGTGAAACATAAATTTGAACTGTAGCCACCAGAGGGAGCAAATCGCAGGGATGGGACTTAATTAAGAATGTCATGAACTACTAACAGATTAATTCTATTCTAATGCAAAATCAAAACGTAAATTAATCTGTAAAGTAGTGATATTAAATCTCAAATACCAGAAATATTGAGTATTTACTTTTTTATAAATAGTTTGATAATATTTATACTCCGTAATACAGAAACTTGACAGTAGTTGGTCAGCTGGTTAACACAGAAAAAATTGTATGTGGGATTTACTCTGTATATTAAAAGCTTGAAACCTTTCCCTGACTTGTTTTTCATAATTCACTGAAGACAGTGAGTGTATTGGTAGAACACAAATAGAAAAACTTGTAAAAAAGAATCTACAGGAAGGTAGATAAAAATAAAAATACTTATTTACACGCTTCCTGTTATTGTGCAGCAAAACTTAACCAGTCAGCTAGAAGTATATTAATTTTTATTGTTCCATGCTGGCGCTGAATAGTCCCATTGAACTCAGTGGCACTTCCCATGGTTTAAGGTAGAGGTTCCTGAATTTTAACTTCCTCATGCTTATCAGTAGTGATACCAGCTCCAGGTGGTGCGTGAGGAGGCATGAACCTCTATTAATGCTTTCAGTCCCTTAAATGAGAAACCCAGGCTCCTCTTTCCCATCCCAACAATTGCTCTTGTTTCTGAGTGAGATTCTTAACCTCAAGTTTGCTCCAACTTCAACCACTTCAGCTGTGTCCAGAAAACACAAGGTGATGCAAAGTCTCCTGCTGTGTATGGAAGGGGGCTACCCTGAAGGAAGGTGAACAGAAACAACCTGTGTAAAGATACTTATTCTGTGGGTTAAGTTTGTATCCTCATACAAGCAGGATTAAGAGCCGCACGTTTGAGTTTTACAGGTGTGCCACTTCGAAGTGGCAGCTACAACTGCTGCAGACAGATTAAAAATTGATTAATTCCTGTTTACAACAGCCTTGAATATGTACATACAGAGCCCAGTCGCATAARACCAAGTACTACTTCTAGGATCTTGTGATTTAGTGTACATTATCATTGTGGGAAAAGGAAAAATAATTTGACATTTGCAAGTATATTCTTGCATTTTTAGAATTATTGAGGTATACTGTTGACCAGATAATATTGGATTTTTTTTTAATACATTGTAGTTTAGTGTCAAGAGTGCAGAGCAAAATACTGTCTGAAGTTTGTATAAAAGTTGAGGTACCTCTGTGCCCCCCCCCCCCCCCCCCGGGGTTAATCCAGCATCAGTTCAGTGAATGTAGGCTTGAGGATGTGTATTGTTCTGTCTCATTAGTCTTTATTTTGGTATGAAATTATTTGAGAGGTACAATCTCAGTGTCTGCAGTTGTTTGAAGTTAGCTTGTGTAAAAAGTATTTAAGTCATGGGAAACCTAAATTTCAAAACTATGCTTGAGATATTTAAGGTTTATATTGGCCTTGTTAATTAATTAAAAGAGTATTTTTGTAAAGCAAAGTTTTGTCTGTTTGGATGTTATTTGTGAATTTATATTTCAAATCTGAAATTTGCACTATAGAAACAACTGCAAAGATGTTTCACTGATATGCGTGCTGCTTTATACTGTAAGTAGTTATTTCAGATGCATGTAATTCATGTTTGATTTAGCCACGTCAAATAGATTATGTTTATTTAAATAAGGAACTAGTGGATTATAATAAAAGTAGGACATGGTTTATAGGGTTGATACCTTTTCAGGTAGTGCCTGATGAGCCTTTCAGTTGTCGTATTCTCCCTCATATTGAGTATTTTATAAGCAGTATAAGAGAATAATTGATTTCATGTTAAGCAGAGTGGTTTTTAAGTTATTGAACAGAGGAACACCCTCTGTTTTTTACAAGTAAAGAAGAGTTTAGTTTGAACTCGTAAATCAAACTTGAAAAAAATTTCTAAAACTTACTGACGTTKCATTTAATTTTGTGTTGACAGAATAATTGAGATTGGGTTGACAGATTAGTCGAGTTTGGAAGGGACCTCTGGAGATTATCTAGTCCAGCCCCCCCTGCTTAAGCAGGGTCACCTAGCGCATGTTGCACAGGATCACATCCGGTGTTAATGTGAATGTAATATCAGAGATCACATTTTGAAATAGGGCATGCCCTATGTCCATAAATTTCAGTTTTTAAAAAATCCTTTTATTCATCGTGAAGTTTGCATTTGTGTTTACATGCACTTAGTACCTAGAAACCACTAAGGCTCCTGTATCGATGTTTTGAATAAGYGTGAATAAATAAATTTTTCAGTGGGCTAAGATTGAGATTGCAATCTGTCTTCAAGTTATTTATTAGAAAAATATCTCTAAAAAGATCATTATCCTCATTATGCATAGGTAGTAATGTTTTGGCTATGCCAGAAAATAAAATAAGCAGCAGTGTATCTGGCATAACAGAAGAATACTTTGAAAATTGTATACTTACAGTTTGTACACTAGATGCAGCATATTTGTTTTTCTGTATTAGCTGCATTGCAAAATAGAGTAAGAGAGAAAGTGGAAAAACTGCCAAGTTAATTTTTTKGTGTTGTTGAACTTATAATTTGTTGTTTAAATGACATTTGCAACAATGAGATGT
The DNA here is from genome assembly GCF_003343005.1 of Rhea americana. NCBI lineage: Eukaryota > Metazoa > Chordata > Aves > Rheiformes > Rheidae > Rhea > Rhea americana. The sequence continues at coordinate 1,107,922 of NW_028185284.1, forward strand.
TTTGAGTGTGTGAAAGTCTGAAGACTCAAGAAGTTTAGAAAATACCTGTGATTTGCCATGATGTTTGCCATGATGTTCTAGGCCTCAGAAAGAGAAGAGAAAACCATATCTTTAAAAAGATATAAGTAAATTTTGGTCTTGACTTTTTCTTTCTTTTTTTTTGAATGTATTTTTAGCTGTTTCAATTGAAAATAATGCAATTAATTGTTTTGATTAGATAGAAAAGAACCTCTGTGAACAAAAACACTTCTGAAACTAAAGTATATTAAAAGATTCACAAAGGAATAACTGAGGTCATGCATACTAAAAAAAAAATACAGGTAACAAATAATCATATATTTAATACCTTCATGATAATTAGAAAAATATTCTTAAGTATGTAACAGAATTCTATCTRTAATACCCTGGATATGGATATTTTTACTTTTTTTGGCCTGTTTCAAGTCTGTGAGGCTTAACATATATGTTGATTATTTCAGGTATCAGTTGCAAGCAAATTAACATTTTTTCACCAKGTGATTGATTGTGTACCCATATAAATTTTGTTTTGCTCTTGCCAGCCACTCAAGATGGAACACTTCATACTGTTTTTGCCGCATTGTTTATGTGCAGTCATAAATGGGGGAACTCTGTGTACCTTAGATTTTACTTAACAGAACTAATGTTTTTAATTTTTAGGGGATTACATAGTTTAGTTTCCTATTTGAGAGAAAATTTTAAAGGATTGGAAAATGTATTTCTACATCTTCTAAATGTTCTTTCATGTTTTACTTCTACAATAGCCTTTGCATTCAATTGCTTTACTTTACAGTGCAATGGTTTTTCTTTCCATTCCCTTTCTCCAAAATCACATTTTCTTTCTTCTGGTCTTAAATCCAATACCTGCTGTAGAGGTGGGTGTGGAGAGCCAGCTCTGTAGACTTGAGTTTCATTCTTCCTGCAGTAGTCTCATTGGTTCTGGTATTAGTCAGCCTGCTGTTTGTATTGTGAGCRTTCTCAACAGAGTAAATGCAAGAATAGCTCTAATGAGGTGGCTTGGCATGTGCATACCAAGAAGCTGAATGTACTTAACAAATGACCCATCTCAACAAACTCTCAGCTGCTGTGAACTAACATTCTAGCTTCATGTTTTGCTGTGTCAGTAGAATATTCTAACAAAAATACTAAATATATAGTACTGCATAACTGCCAGGTTGCTCCTGAGTAGTATCAGAACTGACAATAAATGTGGTGCTTGTGCCTCTGAGTAAAGACTATTTGAGTAAAGCAAATTCCCTATTTTTTAAAAATTTGTGTGCACTTTTTAATAATATCATTTGCTTAGTAAAAAAAAATCGCACAAATAGTCTTTCTTAAAAAATTAGTCTCTAAAGCACCTCCTTACTTAATAGGGATTGTTTTATAAACATTTCTCTAAGTCCACTTTTCATACACAATAATTAATCCGCTTTTTTCTTCATTCTTAAAGCTTATATATTTGAAAGTATGGAAGAAAGTACATAAATAGGAACTTGGCCCTTTGCGATATGAGCAACCAAGTATTACCCTTTATTATGTTGTGCTGACATAYAAAATTCTCAGTGAACCAAACTTCATTGTATGTGTGTGCGAAAAATGATTACTGTTGTTCACTTGTCGTTTTTCTCCCAAGGAACTCCCAGTTAGTAAGTGATATTTTGAAAGAACCCATTTTTGTAGCTGTGCCTTGTAAAAACTTAATGGTCTTTTGTAGAACAGCAGTCATAGTGGTGAAAAATGGCACATTGTGTTCAGCAAAATAATGATGCTAATTTATGATAACTTAGTAAGCTTTAGTCAATGTTGTTCCTTCTTTTTTTTGTTGAGCTACATTAGATAATCTCTACAAACTGGAGTGTCAATAGAAGGACTAGAAAACACAATATGAAGTACCCACATATGCAAGATCAGCTGGCATTCATCCGATAGTTTAGAGATGAACTCAACAGATAGAAGAGCTACTAAGTCAGCTAAGCTACCTCACTTGAATCAATTCTTTAGATCTGTAGGAAATTATGAATTGCTTTTACCTAGGACTGTAAATAAACAGAACACTTACAATGACCTCATTATAAATCTAATGTAGGGAAAAAAATAAACCAAACCTAGCTGTCCAGTATTTGGGGGATGCTTTTATTTTTTACTTTTATTTTTAATGTTTTTATTTAAGATTATCTGTCATGGTGAAATATGTATGCCATCATATATATTACAGGTATCTATTCCCATTTCCTCTTAATCAAATACCTGGATTTTTCTTTTATTAGAAAATGCTGCTATTTCTCAGACAATAAATCCTCCCGAACTATGCAATTTAATTGTGCCCCTCTGTTTCCTTTCTTTTGGAAGTTGCAACAAGTATTCTATTTAGCACTGGATAGTAGTTAAAAGAAAAGAACAAAATGTGGGAACAAAATCTAAGTAGTTATCATACTTTTTAAAAACCTTAGTGCAGAATTGTTGCCAGGGGATTTTTTTTTTGATGCAAGACAAACCAAAATGAGAAAGTTGTGTATCTTTTCTTGAAGTTAGATAAAAGTCACTTCTGAAACTGGAATTAAAGGTCCCATCCTTTCCAGGATGCCCAGATGGCTCATGTGTGCTTACTAACTCTGAGATCTTCTGGACATATTAGATTTATTGTGTATGTGCAGATTAGAAAATATGTGCTACAGTTCTAAGGTGCAGGCAGCGTGTCAGGCCTACTCTGTGTATCCTTTACGGTTCCTCTAATTTTGCTCCATAAATCTGGTGCATCTAGTAACTCTAACTGGGACAGTGGACGTCTGATAATCTGGTAAAGAAAAGAGCGAAATTTAGTAATGTTTCTTGAAAAATAGTTTCAATTATTCACACTATTGTTTATTAAAAGGGGCAGTTGCTCATTTAGTTAATTCTAGTGAGGCAGAAGAAYATTTGCATATATTTTTTAAAATAAAAAAAGGTAACAAAAAGGGAAGCATTCATATGCCCTTTCGTTCCTAAAAATTCATTGCATTTTAAAATAGGAATTTGTTTACGTCCAAAAGCCAGTATAGGCTGGCCTGATAGTAATTTCTGCTCTGCTGAGCCACAAACTAGCATATGCTTATGCTATTGGTGCTAGTCGAARAGACAGGTTGTCATATATCTTGAGGAAATTCATGTACAGTTTATATATATATATATATGTATATGTTACTTTAAAATATGGACAGATTGTAAAATACTCCAGTGTTACTCTGGCATTCTCTTACAGTATGCAGGATCCAAAGAGCACAAACCATTCAAAAATACTTTTGTCTCAAACAGCTGCAAGAAGAATTTAACTTTGTTACTGAAGAAGAGATTCAAATATGTAAATGCTTCCAGCTGTTGCAACTTAGGAACTTGGGGCAGTTAGATTTCTGCTATTTTCAACAAGTACCTCTGTATGAAAGAGAGATGAGATAAAATATTTCAAATATTTCATATTTCATATTCAGTCTTTATTTTAACTTATACATGACAAATTGTATTAATTTTAATAGGAAAGCTAGATTCAAATTTTCTTAAAATATCTGAACCCAACTTCTCTGTTCTTTTGATAATTTTATGTAGCAGGAAACTACTTAGTTTATTATCATATGATAATACCAAAAGCCAGAGAGTGATGTCCTTATTATTTTAGAAGACTACCTAATTGCTTATGTAGTTCTATCAAAGTAAATGGATATTCATTAGGTAAAGCAGAAGTTTGAATGCGTAAAATCTTAATACAATACTTTGGATGGTGTTGCTACTTGTATCTTGGAAAGTGTTGCTTCTGCTTCAGGGAAAAATTCTTCCAGTGCTACTAAGACAAAATGAAGTTTAATTGTGTTACTTATATCTGAATGCTTTTTGATATTTTTTTTTGGGGGGAATGGATGTATGAATGGTAATTAAAATCTTGAACTAAGCTTTTTCATGTTTTGCTCTCCTTCACTCTTTTTTTTTTCTTACAAGATGATTGCAAGACAGTATTTGTATTTTTCCCTTGATAGCACTGCATGTGTTTATTCTCTGACTCTGGTTTTGATTATCAGTTCTCTCTCTGTGATCTTTAGAATGCATTTGAATTTATGCATAGCATAGAGAGGAAAATGTATTAAAGACAGGCCACAACAGGAAATTGTAGGGTCTCTGACAGGACCATTAMAAAGATAAAGTTAGTATGAGGATATAGCAAGGACTACTAAGAAAAGAAGTTCTTAGAAAACTAAAAAATTTCAATTAGCACTGTTTTCTAATAATAATATGTACGTATCTTTTGTAAGTCTTTTTGTTGGTCTGTTTTTTGATAGTCTGTTTTTTATCCATGTTCACTACTTATGTTCTATTACAGTAAACTCATGGCTTCATTTGCATTTATCTCAGGCTGAGTGAGATACTTCATAGTCTGAGAAAATTCCTCAGACCTCTGCATACGTTSTRTTTCCTTCTTGGGCCAGATACTGCATGCTTCCCTTCCTGCTGTAGAGGAGATTCAGTCCAGGAGACACTTAGCAATYGAGTGAAGTTAAGATACCAGTTAGCATAAAATCCATTTCTGTTTACATACTGGTGCATGCTTTTAACTTTTCTACTCTTTATGGCCTCATGTCCCAGCTCCCCAGATTTTCCTTTCTACTTGTATAGGGAAAAAAGTTTTTCCTCTCAAATTGCCCTGTTGACTAACTTAAGCATTTTTAAATGAATACTAAAATGAATTATTTTTTACAGGTTACTGAAATAGTTTAAAATTTTCTATTAAAAATATTGTAAATATCTGCATGACTTAAATTACTGATTTCCTTTTTTCAGCAATGTGAAAGCCAATTGGAGAAGGAGGTATCAATAACAAAGGTGGATTCTATTACTGCAAAAAGAATTGAGTTCTGCTGACTTTATGAGAAARGTATAATATATTGATATGACAATTTTTTCCTTAAAAATCTCTCATTCTTTTATTTTTAGTTTGAAAAGAATGTGAGTAAGCAGACTAGCAATTCATTTCACAGACATTGCTTGGTATTTATCAAACGGATGCTAACTTTAATCCTTATAAGCACTGAAATTCAGCTAGTGACCTAGTCTTAGGAAGCATCTGTTATCAATCATGTTAAGCTACAGGAGGGCTGGAGGTGGATGTTATTTGCAATGTTTAATTTTGGGTATCACACACTAWTTTCATGGTCACTTTAAGCTGGTATAAATGGCACTGCTGCCAAAAGAAATGGCCTCTAAGCTTCTTATTTCTATTCCCATCCCTCACCTTCCTCTGCTCGGTCATGTTAGTTACTGTATGGCCATATTAAAGATCAGTTCAGGGATTAAAATCAATCCGGAAAAAAACCCGTAGACATTCATCATACACAGTAAAGTGTTGCAGAACTGTTGCAACCAGCTGAGACAAACAGGTTCAAGTTCACTTTCTGTATGTCTTCCTCCAAAAAATTGTTGATTCTGTATGTCAGTGCTATGGAGCAGTGGGCACATCATCTTCCTGGTACAGTTCATAGGATTCCCTGGTACATGCGTGCTYCTTCTGTGGTAAGAAAGAGACCCTGGGGCATGTTTTCACTGAGTGAACCAGGTAGTTCTCCCATTTATGGCTCTTTCAGAATTCTTTGCTGAGTCTCTGGCTTTACTTCTCCATAGGCCTCTTCATTTATTCCTTCTCCCTCTGAGGCCCCACTAAGTTATAAGTCTTCTTTGTCAGCCTCCTCCTGACCTTCACYATCCACACCATCAGGAAGAGGAAGCTCAGTGAGAGGCAAGAGGGATCCTGACAGTGGTGGGTCCTGCTTCTGATACCTTGGCTGCTCACACTTCTGAGCAGAGTACTCCAGTGGGTGTTAGCCGCTGGATCCATGGATGCCTTTTTGCYTTCTGGAATTGGTGGATATTGTCAGGGGTGCACTGTGCTGTTTCATTTGCTAGTGCTCTTGTGGAAGATTTTTTTTTTTTTGATGCCATTAACTCTTACACTGCTTTCTTTTATTTCTGTTTTTTTGGTTTTTTGTTTTTTGATTTCCCTGGAATCAGTCGTTTCTTCTTTTTACCTTTGTTTCTGCTCCACTCCATTTCTCTTTGGGAAAGCTTGATTGTTTGGTTAGGGCTGGGCTGAAGTTTGACCGTAATGACAATGACAAAAGGTCCCAGTTTCAAATGCTCACTGAGCTCTCTCTCCTACCCTCAGCCCTCATCCTAGCTTGCAGAGTTGAGCAGGACTGGTGGAATTCTAGTTGGAATGGTCTTCAGATGCCTGTGCGTAAACAAGGAGAAACAAAACAATGAAATGTTGTAAAACACAGTTCTCTCAACTTCTGTCTCAGAATATGTGTGGGTCAAATTTTCCAAGCTGTTCCAATGGTAATACTCCATTAGGACTTGAAGAGTCACCAGTGCATAGGCTTTGGATGTATAATCCATATTTAATCCTCATTCTGGGCCTAAGTAGTGTCAGGTTGTTGTTAATGGGTTGGAGGATTTTCAAATCAACTAACTRAAGACCCTAAAGAGTGTAGTTTCAAGAGCTGCCTGAACCAGGACTGCAACTGTTGTACTCTTAGGTCATAATTTATCTGTTTATACTTCTTCCTGTATTTCCTRCTTTCAGCACATTCAGATTAGCTGTAACTAGAAGCATGTTAGAAGTATTGGCTAACGTGTACATGTGATGTGATCCAATGTAATAGCTTCCAAAATTTTACTCATAGATATTTTGGCCAGATATTATGATAGGTTAAGCAAAAAAACCTGCTTTCTCTGTAACTTCTGTCCGCAAAATGAAGCTTCTGGCAAAACTGTACAGTGTGGTTGAATTTCGATTAGTAACTGCACCTAGTGTGCTGATTTTGTAGACTGAGAAACTTCTGAAATATATTCTTTGTTTCAGATGACGTATCTCAATGAACGTTGTGAGCCTTACTGCTGAGCTATCACAGTTTATCATGAGAAAAGTAGTTCTGAAGCAAAAGAGAGCAAGAGTCAGTGAAGGCAATAGCACTCACGGATGAGGTACTGACATTGCACCATTAAGAGTTTCTGGCTTTGGAAAAATTTTAGAGTCCGTAAAGTGTTCAACTATTCAACTGCAATTAGAAATTTCCAAAGAAATCTGACATTCTGTGAAACATCTTTGCTGATGAAAATATTGCTTGGTTAGTACTCTTTTACAAGGCAACTAGTATAAGCTTCTTTTTTTCCTTTCATTTAAAAAACAATATACTCCTCTTTCAGTTAGTTATAAGAATTGGATACCATGATGGAATATCTATCACGTCCTGAAAAGAATTGTCCTAATAATTAGTTATTCACAATGTTTTGTTTTTCCAYGTGCATCCAGTTAAAAATTACAAAGATTTGACTTTCTGGAATTGTTTCTTATGTTCATACTGTTAGTTTGGGATCCCACTGGTATTAGATGTGTTCTATCTGTCCACACATTTACAGGCTATGATATTGGTAACTTTCTCCATAAATAAGTAAAATAAATTGAGTTTCTTTATCCTGCCTCTAAAATGCAAGTTTTCTTGTAAATGATTCTTGCAGCTCTTTTTTTGACGCTTTTCTATTTCCTAAATTTAGGATGTAGGAATCTTTTGTAGTATACTGAACATTATTATAATACTGTGKTTTTATTCCAAGAATAGTGATGAAATTCATGTTTCTTAAACTGTTCTTCATACAGAGGATGTGCATTTTGTGAGTTATTAGTTTTGTAGTGCATTTAAGTAGAGATTTTTTTTGYAGAGTTTCCTGCTTGTGTATACATTTTTGTTCATTGTTGCCCTTAGGGTCAGTAAAAAATTGTGTGGATTCCTGAGCCATACAATGGAACTCAGGAAATAAAGCCTGTGGTRTCAACCATTGGTATAAACAACTGACATACACACACAAAAATTGATAATATGAGGTATCTGCTGTCTGCGATTCCCAAACCCTTCTGTAGCGTGTTGACCTTAAATCATTTCCTGAGTAACCGTCTCCAGTTACAATCATTATAGGTATTATTAAAATTATTTTAGGTCTTCCTGTAAGCATATGTGTTAGTATATACGCACCATTAATGAGAACGCTGCATAGGAGTCCTCACAGGATGTTTATCTGAAGAATTTGTAAAATTCTTACAATCTAAAGGAAATACATATATATATATATATAGCTGCTTCTACTGGTTTCTGCATATGTGGTTAAGTCACCTATTCATCTATTGAAGATCTTATCCCAGGTTTTAAAAAAAAAAAAGAAAGAAAAAAGAGTTGAATGGTTTAAGTGGCAGAGACACTAGGATCGGAACAAATTTTTCTTTACCTGTAAAACTGGAACCTGTCCCTTCTTTCTAATATTTTTGAGTTCTCATCTCCCCCCCCCCCCACCACATACTTCCTTGAGCTATAGCCCTTGCAAGACCTTATTGCTTTCTACCTTGAGGACTGCAGTCTTTTTCCTTATCTCCATATTAATTTTCTCCAATTAGCTCATGTTTAGCCATCAGAGGGAACTTTTCAGATGCAAGGATGCAAATCAGGCAGCTTCGCCTTCATTCTCCGTACTGGTCAAGAAAGATGGTGAGAAGACAGTGTTTGCAACACTGAGAACTGCACTTCTGGTACAGCAGTTCCTATTGGATACTGCAACTATAATTTGCAGTAACTATTTTGTTGCTCTGATTTTGCTAGAGGACATTTTGGTATGAGTTTGAAAAAGTAGCTCTCTGAGCACAATGCTMTGAGAAAATGATGTATCTGACCTCAGACTTGTACTGGCTTTGGAAGCTATATGACTRTCTCAATATTATGCTGCATCTTGAGCGAAGAAAACCGACTAGATCCAAGCTAACGTATGTGTAATGAGTTTTGGTGTCTGTACCTGCAGCGTCATTATTTGCAACTACTTTTATCTTTAACCTGTCCACAGGTAGTTTTAGTTCTGCATTCTCAATTAAATGCCRTAAGTGTTGCAGTGGCCGCTCGTATAGTATATAAGAAAGAAATGTCTTGGATCAGTGACTATTCTGTTCTCAGTTCTTCTGGAGCAATCAAAGTTAATATAAAATATAATATTGCTATGATTTTCGCAAAACTCTTTAGTAGCTTTCATTTTTAGCAAAGAACAAAATGGCAAAAATGATTAGCAAAATTACTGAAAAAATAAGAACTGCTTTACCTATCAAATGGTGTAGCAAAGTCCTCTGTTTTGCATTTGGTYAGACCTACTTGCTAAATGGAAGATACAGGAAATCCTGTCATAGACACCTATTAAATGATTTACATAAAGAGCGATTTCTTCCTTACTCCCATTAGTGTCTGTCTTAAATCCTGAACAATTTCATTATCTACATAAATGCCTAATCTCTTGAAAATCCTGCTAAGCTCTTGCTCTCATTGAAAGCTGTGTTAATGAAAGTTAATTTTCTGTTTGTGTATTGCCTTTCAATTCCACTAAAYGTTTCTTGTTTTTATTTTTAGTTATGAAAATAGAGATGAATAAGAACACCAATTTTATCTCTTCCTCTGTGTTTTTACACTCATCCGGTGTTAGCTTTTACTCATTTTTTCAAGTAACACAAACTTTTATTTTCAGTTTGAGTGCAGTCACTGCATTTTTATGTGAAGTAAAATTAAATATATATGGAAGTTGATGTCTTTAATCCTGTCTTTTCAACATACAGGAGTGTTCATGAGACAGCTACAGTTTATGCTGTAATTATTCTCTTGACATAGGAAAGACTTTGATCTATTGAGTTGTCTGCACCATTTTCAAAGCAACATAAAACTATTTGTAAAAGGTTGCAGAAGAAAATGCTTTAAATCTGTATGTTCTGTTGTCTTACTACAAATAGTTTTTCACTGGAATTGTGTATCATTTTTCATGTCTATGTTGTGTTGATACGTGGAAAAGTAGCATTTATACTGGTTCTGGAAAATGCAGAATATTTCTTTGGGAATCTGTTAATAGGGCTGTGTGCAATGCATTTTATCCTACAGAATGCTGACTGCTTGATCAGTGGGGAGAATGTAAGTATATGTAACTAAATCACCAGGGATATAGAATGTGTCCTGATAAATATAAACAAGAATATGTACTAACATAAACAGGAATATATAAGTAGGGAATTGCTCGTAGAAACAAAATGGGCAGAATTTTCAAAGGGTTAATTTACTGTGGTTTGCAAGGAATACATTTTATAATAGATAATTTTATATAAAGATTTCACATCTTTAAATTTTAAGGCTATTCTTTTAGACTGATTACCAAATTTGGCATGGATATTTTGATAAGTCTGGTTCAATACCCAGTAATACAATTCACTGAAGTGTTTGGCCTTTGACACTTCAAAAGAAGGTTTTAGGAAACAATTGGCTGCCATAGACTTTYGACACATAAAGCACAGACTATAAAGATAACTCTTTTTTGTTTTTTTTTCCTACAAATCTTTTTGCATAAAAATTCGTTAGAATTTTCTTACACTTAGTGAAACATGCTTGTTCATCATTATGTCAGATCTTAATCACAGGATCAAAAAGACCTTAGGAATCAAAATGATGGATTGGTGAATCCAGCAGCCAGCTCAATGGCAATGACAGTGTCCTGCTTAACAGAAACTGTTCCTAAACTAGAACAGGGAAATGGGAGCTCTGTTAAAAAGAAAGAGGGAAATGAATTGGAAACCTTACTGGAATATTACTGGGTTAGTAYTTATGTGAGTGTTGCAATTACCAACATTATCAAGAGAGGATAATTGTAAGCTGTGAAGAATGTTATATAGTTATTTATATTAACAGATGCTTATGGATACTCACTTGGCTTTCAGTTTTTGTCTGTTTCTATTGCTAAGTGTGTAAGAAAATAACGTTCACTAAAAATTTTCAACATAAGCACAGACTTGCATCCYTCTAAAATTTATACCTATAATGTAATACATATTAAAACATTATTTTCCAAAAAAGGAWTAGCTTCTAGCACAATTTGCACTCGGAGAGAGTTTCCTCTTTCAGAGCTGTTTCATCAGCACTTTTACCAACAGAGAGGCAGATCTGTGTGTGAATCTTGGAAAGTTCATTTACCTTTCCTTAGATTGTCCTAACTTGTGGGCTTTTACTTTGTGGTTGCTCTGTTTCAGCATGTGCTTATATTGTTAGCCATAGAGTTAGTTGTAGAGAGTTAACAGTTGTGGTAGGATGCCAGAGATTTAAGTGACTAATTATTTGCCTTTAAAAAAAAAAAAAAAAAAAAACACTTGTCGCTTTCATTTTTCTGATGGTATCGAGTATCTGTAACAACAAATCAAATAGATCAACTCGTACACAGCTGAAAGAAGTTCACCTATGTCTTGAGGTCAAGAACAAAGCTGAAATATCCCTTAACTTCTCACATTACAGTTAAAATACAGTGTAATAGCGCTGAATATTGTGTTTGCCTCTGCCTCTGTGTTTTTCAAGGCACAGGGAATCACACAGTGTGGCTGTATTATGCTAGAGAATAGCCAGATATGTGTGTATGTTTTGTGTGTGTTTAATTTTTTAATGATTATCTTTACAGCTTCCAAGACCACCTTCTTCAGTCAGTAACATACCACAACTTAAGTCAGCCTGCATAGTATGTAGAGATGTCCGAGGTTTCATTCCCAATAACCCAGGTTAATGTTGATTTCAAATACAGCAGTATTTGGAGAAGCTCCAGCCTCAGTGGAACTGTCATTGATTAGCATAAGGAGCTTGGAATCTGTAGCTTAATAGTGTTTAGCATGAGTTAAGAAAAGGGAATTTTGGATCAGAAGGGCACTGAAGCCAGTGCAGGCCAATAGCCAAAATGACTTGGTGGTTTATTATTAAACTCCCTGTATGAGGTCCTTAAATTTTGAATGGGTATTTCTGAAATTTTCAGTTTGGAAAAGATACTAGATGTTTAGTGAAGCACTAAAATGTACAGATGTCAGATATGTGGTGAATGTTCCTATTTAAATATAGATTTGGAATATTTCTTCTGAGAACTCATAGAAGAACTGCATTTTTATTAAGTGTAAATACCAAATGAAGCCATTGTTCTTTCCATATAAAATCTTAAAAATAAATTCACTTCCATACCTGCTTTTTAATACTGAGAGGATTGTTGCAGTTTGGGGATTATTGTGCATTTTGAATCATATTATGCCTCTCTCTCAAATATGATTACTGTGTTTTATAGTATGTATGTATATTACGCATTAGACAAATAACTGCTGCAAATAAAGTGTAAATGTTATGGCATTTTTTAGAAGGCAGTTGCAGAGAACAGTGGTAGTTTACATTTGYGAAATTGGTTGGTTGTATTTATTACAGCTCTCACAATGTTTGGATTATTTTTCTTTTATGCAAATTTAACCACATCAGAAGCAAACATGAATCATGCATAGATACATACCTGTAATATGTTGAAAATTTTCATATTARTTCTCTCAAGAATCAAAAAATAGTTGTCAGGAAGGAAGAACCAGCCAACCAACCAAACTCCTCAGCMTTGAATTTTGTATTACTTCTCCACAAAATTTTGGTTCACCATGAATTTCTAATATATGAARTATTCCAGTTTCCTTAAGGAAATTATTTTTCTAATGCTTTTATATTTAGTATTCACACTTCATAGGTTCATTCAAAGGTTCATTAAGTAAGATGAAAAAAAGAACTAACTGGAAAGTTAAAAAACGATGTTATTAATTATAATAGCATTATAAAACAAGAGTAAAACAGTTAAACACCAGGCCCTGTGTCTTGAAGGTTTCTCTTTGTTATGCTCTGGATATCATCACATGCATAAGTATTTAAAAATAATTTCTAAAAACAAATTTCAAGCGTGTAATAAAGCTTGCTGTGGAGGGATAAATGCTGTCTTGTAATTATGTCCCTGGATTCTGCAAATGGCACTATATTATGTGTATAATACATCAGGCATTTTTCTTAAACTTTCTTTTTAAAATTGCATTATAAAATCTTTCATAATTGTTTGTTCTAAAGTATTATCTTGGATGCTGGGCCAGCATGGGAGGAGTGTTTTTTTTTTTTTTTTTTTTAACATACTAAGGAGAATATCACAGAACTAAGCCTACAGAGAAGTGGAGATGGAAGTGCTTCTAAGCTACTTCTGTGCTCTCGCAGTCTTGTTGATCCAGGAAGTGGAAAAAGTTCTTGATACATCTTAGCCTCTGTGGTCTGTCCTCGGTGTAGTGCTGTGTGCTTGCTGCCCTTTCACCAACTTGCTCTCCCGAGTTTTAGGAGACTTCACAAGCGTTCTTAAAACAGAGCTACAGTGGCCTCCACGTTGAGGGAGGCTCTCTCTAATGCACATAATCTGAACCCAGGTTTGGAGCCTGGTGAGGACTTTTCTTCTACTACAGAACCTGTTCCTCAGTAGGGTTTTATCCTAGTTTTCACGTATCTCAGACAGTGTTTTAGATGCATGGCATATTCCTACTTCTTCACTGGTCGATGAAGAGAGTCGATTTGGTATTAATAATCCCTTCTAGAAGGGTGTAGTCCGTATAGCTGATTGTCCTCATCAGCTCACTTGCACCGTGAACAAGCACTAAGATACGATACGGGATCACAAGTATGGAGCCAGTGTCCCTGATGCGGGCACGTTCCCTGGGAACTTGTCGTTACGGCATTTCTGAAGAATCTCTCTTCAAGAGATGGCTTGAGTGGCCATCCGGAGTGACGTTGGCTCTTCTGCTGGCTCTATGCATCTAAACGTACTGAGACACGTAGCAGAACGCTGCTGTAGTCAAAGTTGAAAAAACTATAAAACTCACCTCCAAATAATACAGTTGATGAGTGGGTGCTTGGACTGCAAGAGTGCCGACAGACAGCTCTTTGTATGAAAAAATAAGGTTGCACATGAGTCAACAAAGGCTTTCACGAGCTGTGCTGGCAGTAGACAAATTCACAGTTTGCCCTTCTGTTCTGGGGAGTCCGATTAGTAAATCTGAGGACTGGAGGTCAAACTGAACAAAAGGAAAACGCCACCCAATTACGTTCCTGTGTATGTGGTGAGATCAAAAGACCCAAATGGTAAGTAAAAACTCCCCCGGCTCAGGGGCTTGAGCGCTGGAGCGTCCATAGTGTGAATGGATGTTGTCAGTACACGTGCAGTAATTTTCAGTAATGTTCAGTTACCTGTATGTAACCTTATTTTAATTTTTCTGGAAGTTTCTAAGTAATACTTTACATACTTTTGKTTTTTAGATGAGATAAAGGCACCTAGTGTAAGTTTACATAGAAAAAAGGGTGTTTAAAGAGAAAATAGCATTCTTGACAAGAGCTTGTTTAGTGGATAAGTTTATAGACTATAAAAGATAATTATAAAATGYTTTACTTAAACTGCAAGCAATATACATAGCGTAGAGCATCTTTTACATACAAAAAGATTTTAAATAGAAAGCTTTTGTAAATAAAGATACTTTTAAGAAAAATAATCCTTCCAAGTTGCAGTTATAGTTGTAATGTTGTATTTTTTCCAGGTTATCAGATACCCTCTCCAGATGCCATATGTAGATTTGCAGTCAGTAACTGGAGTTGTATATCAACTGGGCATTCATTCTTTGGAAATTCCAGCATAGAATATACTCAGCAAGAGAAAATTCATCCATATCCAAATAATATTTTGTCTGTGTGGGTCCACTTGGTTTCTCTGATCCATCACGAACAAGTATAATTTAGTTAAAAACCAAGGGCTTTTATGCTGCTTTTAGGGCTGCTTATGTCTCATGGAATACAATGGTTATTTAGGCATACAAAGTAGGAAAGAAAACTTACTGGTTGTAAAACGTAGCTGGCCCGTAACGAATCTTTTTAATATCACAAGAAATAAACCACTATATTGCATGTTGTTAGAAATTTATTGTAGAAAGATTGTAACTATGTTTTCCACTGAATATACTGTAAATTGACATTTTAGTGGGCTGTAAATCTCCTAGTAATTATTAACTGATGATCATTAAAAAAAGCTGTAGAATATGTAGTGCTTAGAGTGGTTAATTCATTACATATGGAAAATGTGTACATTTTAGACAGTTTTAATGGGTTGTTTGATGAAAGTGTTCTGATTATCTTGCAGGCTCAGGATAATAAATTCAGATGTTCTGAGAACAGCAGGTAGTATTTCCAAATACTGTARAACGCACGTAACAGCTAACATGTATGATTGTGGTGTTACTGACTTACACTGGTGAATACAAACCTGAGATTCAGTATATAATGTTCATAGTTTTAACACCTGTGATCCCTAAGTCTCCCTTCTCCCAGGGAACTACTGGCAGTGGAAGCCAGATCCTTGGTTGTCCTAAGAAGTTTTGAAACCTTAAGCTACTGTTAGTTGCTTTTAATTATTTGGTTGTAAAGTGTTTCTTGAATGTTTAGTGGCAAATGCTTTCCATTATCAGAAAGTATTTTTTTTTCTTGAAGATATGAAAATTTAATTTTATTATGTAACAATTACAGGGAAATATCAAAATGCATGATGTAAGCTTGCCAAACGTGTTTGTGCTATAATTTCTAAAATGGCATTGCCATAGAGACTAAAAATTACAGTATATACTTTGTTATTGCCACTTTAATATATTTATTAATTTTAACATTATGTAAAGAGTGCTGTTATTGACTGTATTGAAATAAAATAAAGGGCTGCTAACTGGGCATTTGTGTTCAGTTAGCTAAAGCCTTATCTACTCAAGAGACTTCTGTTCCTGCATAGATCTAGAATGTAGAGCCAATAAATTATTGAAGGAGGGAGCCATGTTACTTACTTATACATATTCAACAGAAGTGTTAACAATTGTAAAATGTTTATTCCTGATATGCTAACTGCTAAAAACTAATTATAAATTTTAGCTTTCAAGCTAAATTTGCAGTGGTGACAGAAATGAAGACTATCTTTCTATCTAGAAGTCATGAGATGCAATTTTTCTTATGTACATGTACAAAAAAACTTCAGACTTGCAATTTAAAGTCTGAAGTTGAACTCTAACTGAAATATCTCAAACTAAAATGTGGCTGGTAGTCTGTGTAGTTCTAAGAGATTCATAAAAGCTATGTGGTAGTTCCTGTTTATAATTACAGTAAAGATTTAAAAATCAGCAACTTCAAGCTGAAGAGTGTAGCCATTTCTGTAGTCTAGACAGCCTTGATTTTGTTGCTTAAGGCTGAAGGCAAAACAACTTTCTGGATCAGTATGTCAGTGTAGTAYGCATGCTGCCCTGTGAGTGGAGCATTGCTTCTTCATTTGGACCCCTAGCTTTTGAGGGATCAGAGTTTATTCCTAAAGGGTTGAGTGTAGATTAACAAAGACTTCAGTTTCATCCTCTTAACTTCAGAGGAATAAGATTCTGCACAGCTGACTTACTTATTATGGAGCACTGTGCATAACCAGATAACATGCATGAATTCCACATTGGAAACAAGGCTATTAGGAGGTAGTAGGATTTCTTTTAATACCAAGCAGTTATCAGAAATTTCAAGTGTCCCAAACTATTTCAGCTAGGATGCATCACCTYGTTTTATGCTGTCTGCTGCACAATTAAGTCCTCACTGCTGTTGTAAATAATTAAGAATTCAACTTGCTTGCAGCACTTGACAAAAAGGCTATTCCTACTTGATTAGAGGCATTAAAAATGTGAGATTGCCAACACCCATTTTTTTTAATGAGAACAAAATGAATTCATCCTGCTACTGCAGTTCTTTTGTTCCTCTTGCTTGCTTTGTTGCAGCTGTGTACTAGATACAACACTGAAATGTACAGTGTTTAGCATGTGCTGTGGGTGCAATTAGTTTGAAAACCCCTTCCTGCATAATTTCCTTCCTGTTTTGTTAACACTGTAAAGTTGGATCATTTGAGTTTATTACACTGTCACAGAATGGGTAGGGAGAGAAGAAAAAGGCCTTATGTTTTCAGCACCTCTACAGTGATGATGGGAGACAAATCAGGATCAAAAAACCAAAACAAAGCATAATACACACTGGAGACTTCTTACTCAAAACTATTTTATTTTTAAAAATAAGTTGAATGCATAGCACTCACAAAGATTCCATTGTTGTGGACATTTTACATTTAGGAGCACCATTCTTAAAATACACATTTTGGTTCTAATAGTAAGAACACAGTGTATTTTTTGATGTACACTGGTAAAGCTCTTTTAAATAATATATTGAAACTGTTCAGTGTACATTTTCTCCATAGTCATTATGAAGCTGTAGTGTCAGAAAACCCAGACTAAATAATAAATTAAAAAAAGCATGTAGTGGATCTTTTTACAGTTAACCTAAAGTCTTAAAACAGTAAAATAAAAATACCCTATTAAATGCAAATTTGCGGTATTAACTAACTGAATAATCCCCCTGCCCCTTATAATTCCAGTGTTAAGTATTAGTTTTTTTTATATATATATATATCAAATGCCTATGGGATAAATTTACTAATACTCCAAAAAAGAAAAGCCTATACTGCTGCATCACAAATAAAGATGACAAGTTAGCTGATAAGAAGATTTTACAGAAATGTTTGCTACAGGCAYCTGCTGTTATTTCAAGTCATGGTCTATTACAAGACTGTACATTCATAGCATCAGAGGTAGTTAGAGCACTGAAGACTTGGATATAGTATTGCAACAAAAGTAAACCTGCAGAAGAAAGTTTACCTCTTAAATGGGTAACAATTCTGAATAAAAAGCATGGCATCCTATGAGGTGGAAAGTCTCTACTTAACACTACTCTCAGACATGGAGAAATATTCATGAAGACATGGGGAGGGGAAAAAGAAAAACAGAACCTTGCATGTGAGAAAGTAAGAATTGACCACACTATGCCTATATCAAAGTTTATTCTCTAGCATAAAGCAGAGAGGGAGATCTCTCATTCACCCTCCTATCCCTTGATCCCTTTACTTGCACACACATGCTACAAAAACCCACAACAGAAATTGGGATTTATGCTAAGACAAAACAAGAGAAACAGGATTTCTTCTCCTCCAACATAAATAGGTTTTCATAGYATATTATCATTCAGCTTTAGAAAGAACAAGCATCTGTCCTCCCTCAATTCTGAATATTACAGGAAGTCCTCCTCTTCCATGATAAAGCCTTCACCTTAATATCATTAACAAATACCTTAATTACCTCTAATTTCAAAACATCTTTGTAACATTGACAATACTTCACTTTCATTAGATGGTACACGATTTTAAGTGCTGCCGCTAAGACAGGGAGAAGGAGGTGGTAAAAGAACAAACAAAACCAAGAGCAGTCTTAAGCCCACATCCTATAATGATATTTTAAGGTCACAGGAATCATGTCATTGATACAGCCTTCTGCATCCTACCATAGGAGTGAGGCAACTATCTTTTATATATATATATAAAAAAGAATATTTCTTCATTACTATCTTTACCACCATTTTCATCCAAGAGTTGGATGAGTGAAATTTTCTACCCTCAGACTATCCACTCCACAGGAGATAGTGTAGTTTCATAAATTTATGTAATTAGCACCTTAATTGTGATAAAGCAATTCACTCTGCAATACATTTTTGACCCACCCATTTAGAAGGGTAAATCTGCATTTTTTTCCTGGAATTCTCAAATAGCACAAAGAAGCAACTGCCCTGCTATTACCTGAGAATCTTCTTCCACTATAAGCCTGACACAGAATTGGATTTATATAAGCATTTAACTGTAAATTTTTTTGGTACAGTCTATACTGCTAGTAAAATCTGAGGATGTTTTCTGTTGGGTGTGTGTATGTGCACATGTACACAGAGGAATCACAGCCACTGCAGTAGTTATAGTACAGTAAAAGTTCAGCTGAAAGTTTCTCTTTTCTGCAATTACTCAATACCACACTGCTGGGCAGTAGTTCACATTTACATTCTGTGAACACTATTGTATCCCTTTGGTACTCTACATATAAATGCCCTGAAGAAAAGCCAGTCCACTTGTCCTATATTCTCTTCCCTCTCTACCCTCCTCCCTCATATTATATCCAATTAAGCATACAATCCAGCAGCACAGAGTAATGAGTAGAAAATTCCCTGAGTTAGTATGAAAGAGTTAACTTTAAACATAAAAAAGACCAGGGAGGAGAAAAGAAGGGAGAATATAGCGTCTATCCTGTGAGGTACAAAACTTTAAAGTAGCCAAAACACCAGTTAACTCAAATGCCTTAGTCTAAAGCACATATCCAACATGAGCTGAAAAAAAGGAGCAAGAGCATGGAGTTAGCCAATTAAGGTTTCTGTCTTCCTGTGGTCCCCACATACCTGGGGAAGTCTGGCATTCAATGGATTTTTAAGTAAATTTAAAGTAAGTGTTAATACTGTATGGTGGTATTACATAAATGTCTTCAAAATAATACTGCATATCTCCTTCATTAAAAGATAAGCCTGTAGTTAGTCCACAGCTGTTTCTGTATCGACCAGTATTTCAAAGGTGTGCACAGAGTATTCTGAGTGCCAGAGTAAGAACTTACTACTCCCAGATACATGCATTCTTTCTAGAGGATGTTCTGTGCGCTTATTCTTTGCGGTCCGTATTTGAGCTAAGGTACTGGTTGCCATTCCAGTTGCTTTTTCCTGGAAAGACACTATTTTTATTCAACTTGTTGTCCTTAAACTTACTTGAGGTTTAACAAAAAACAAAACAATTCGCCTCAACACAACTTCCCGCCCCAAACAAAACAAGCACAAAACTAAATTTGTACTTATCACCTCTCAAAGCAAGGAGTAATACAGGAATATCGTCCATTCACCTGGTAACTCCGGTTGTAGGAGACGCTTATACATGGCTTCACTTCTAGCGGAACAGCTAGTGACATAGCAGCACCAGTCTGTACATGGCCTCGAGCCTGAACACTAGACTGTAAGGCAGCAGGGCAAGTCTGAAGTGGGTAAGATGATGTATGATTAGCTGATATTATCTGTTGACAGTTTTGCTGCTGTGATGTCTGATGGTGATACTGTAATGAAGGCTGATGAGCCTGGAGATACTGTGGTATATGCTGTTGAACATTAGTCTGCTGGGGACTTGGAGCTGGGGTCTGAAATGCAGTATGTTGGGCAGACTGAGCATGTTGTCCTTTTTGCTTGTTTGCTTCCTTCACATCATTATCATGTGCACTAAAGCAAAATAAGAAGACAGAACAGATTAAAATGGATATTAAAATCATTTAAACTCGATTGAATTTTAAGAGGATTCTAACCAATGATGCAATTACCTGAGAGCTTCCAACACCTTTAAAAAGCCAATTAAAAAAGAAAACAGTTTTATCCTGCCCTTTAAACTCATCTAAGGTTTTAATATCTGTTTCTTTAGGGTACCTTTTTTTTTTTTTAAAAAAAAAAAATTCACTTCACTTTGTAGTAGTACTTAAATGCAGATATAAGCCAAGTATTTAAYAGTGGTATCTAAAAATACCAGTTCAGTAAAGTCTGCTAGGATACTTAAGTGCCAGCTTACCAGAACCTGAACTTTGCTTCTACCTCATTTAAATTGGGTAGCAGAATACAATGTTTTTAAAAGACATGATATCAAAGGACTTTTAAATAATCTCTACTATAATACTAAAAAAGATCATATGTATATTTATATATGATCGTGCTCTTGAGGAGTGGAAATGCACATAGGTTCTCTTTTTCTAGCCCACTCGATACTTAATTTTAAACGTTTTTWGCTCACCTTAATTCCAAGATTTGCACCTGTCTCAAGTATATTTAAACACGCTCTTTCTCTTGTTCTTATGCTGAGGTTATGCAAGTGCCACATACTCACTTCATCAGGCCTAAAATCAGCTAAGTAGTTTAGTACTGCRCATCTTCAAAAGATCACTGATCTTTTGAAGACAGGTGGGGCTCACCAGTTTTTCCTAAGAGGCTGTTAACTTACTATGGTGCATTGACAAATGACTGCAGGATTTCCCCCCTCCCCCCCCTTTGCACAGTCTTTCAGAGTGATACCGAAAAGACTTAAATAACAGCACTTTACTTTCACAACATATAGTGGAGAAATCAAAAGACCCTATCAAGGATAGTAATGTCATCCTCATAAAGGAGATATAATTACTATGTAGAGCTGTTCCTGCACTTCTCCAATGCCAAATGATATTGAGATCTGGGAAAGAGCAAACTTCTGTAGGAGGGAAGCAGTTACGATGGACATAAGTTTTGATCTTAAAGTTTGGGATAAGGGAACTGGTCTGTTCAGAGCATCACTTGAACTTCTAGCACATAGAGCTTTCAGAACAAATAAGAGTTCCCAAGCCTTCCATCTGCTTCACTATTACCTTCTTTATATGAACAGTCTACACAGACTATCTGAGCGTGCCAAAGGATGTCAGATCAGGTAAGATTTTTTTTTTTTTTTGAGGGGGGGGGAGAGCTAAACAGGGATTTCAGTTAGTTTGGATATTACCTAATATCTAAATATTTTTAGAATAGACAAATTGAACCTCAAGAAATACTGCTTTCAGTGTAAATATCAATTATGCATACTATCAGGTTGGAAAATGGAAAATTAAAAAAGCTATCAGTTATTATTAACTTACATTAATAGTCGTTCAATACATGGCACTAAGAAATCCCAGGAGTATGCAGTAAGATGATGTAGTCGAGTAGGCCATGTTGGTGAGAGACGCAAGATAATCCTTGAAGAAGCTACACATGCAGTAGCAACTAAAGAAGGGGCATAATTTAAAAATGCATGATCTAGAAAGAAGGAAAAGGGAAAAAAGATTCTTGTAAGTTGGGCAGTATTTGTCTCTGAGAACAAAGATGTCACTAACCGAAATATGTAACTCACCTTGCAGTGATACTTCCAGAAAGTAATCAGCATATTTTGCCATATATAACTTAGTCTTCTCTAAGCAAACCATTGGCCAGCCATCATGAAGATCAGTCTCGTGGACAGCAATAGAAAGATAATAGTCGATGAAATGAGCAGCAGTTGGGAGGCACAAATTCCACTGAAATGTTTCTAGCAACAACAACTCCATATGAAGTAAGTTCTGTTTGGTTAGTACCAGATTCATGTTAGTCATACAACCCAAGCTGTTCAACTGTTCAAGTTTGGGAACACTGTCTTCCTTTTCTTCAAATTTACCTTCAGGTGAACAGAAAGAGGAGGGGAGAAAAGGTTCAGCATGAGTGAACTATAAACAGACTGCATCTAATGTCTGTGTTGGCCATAATTCTACTACATCAAACAAGACTGAGACTTTCTTGGGGAAGCAAAGCTCAAACAGAAGATTTCCTCTGGGCCAAAAAGGGGGCTGTGCTATGAAGGGTTAGATTTCAGCAGCTAATGTCAAACATCACATGTTGTGGTGCGGTATTTCCTATTGGTTCTCTCACTCACGCACCAGAAACTAGCTGACAAGTGCAGAAATAAGCCAGGCTATACATGACATCACTGGTGCTGCAAACAGAAGTTCTTGTTACCAAACTATTGTAGAACATGTCACTATCATCAATGAAATACCACAGTGATGTGACTTGGGAGTACACAGCAATACAACATTTGGCCTTAATCCTGCCCTCCCTCCCTCTCCCTGGCTTATTACTCATTTTTTCAAGTTACTAGAGTATAACCAGATCTCTGTCCAATGCAGTTATCTTTAATGCTTTTTATGGTGGGTACATTTTTAGATTTGATAGCTGATAAGCTGCTCCAGCATTTCAAACAAGTACATATCAGCAATGTGCATCCAAAAACCCACACTACCATAAATGTAGTTTCAACTTTTAACACTGCTATAGCTTCAGGCTTTCCTGGACTTTAACTTGTCAGTCCTGTGTATGTTTAGCCTGAAGCAAAATTGTATGTGCAGAAAACCCATTAAGTAGGCAAACAAGTGTCTTATTTCCATAAAGTTGCCATATGGTTGTGCTATTCCAGTTTCATTGCAAATTCTTTCCATCTTACACTTGCTATTCAGTACTACACAGTATGTTGTGAATAAACATTTTTAGAGACCTTTGCAGGACTGAATCTACTGAGTATTTTATTTTTTTCAACAGTGGGTGGTACCTGCACAGGACTTGAGCAACACCAGGCCCCATCTGTTAGTTTGATTCCCAAACTCTAGTAATTACAGAAATACAAACTTAAGGAGCCATACAATCCTGTAAGAGATTATAGGAGTAAGAAGTCTCTTACTACTTTTATAACCTTATCATATGTACTACAGCTCAAGTTGTCCAGCCTGCTGTACTGCTGATTAAACTATTTGAACCACACAGGACAAAAGCTAAAACAGCATTTTGGTTTGTGCTTTCCAAACTACTCCCTCCACTCCTCCTCACCAGAGTGAGTACTCCAGGCTTTTATAAGCTCTACTTGCAGCTTGTTATGAAAGATGGAAGAAGCAATTAAAAAAAACAAACAAACAAAAAAAACTTTTCAGAACACAAAATTCATTTGAAAATCTGGCATTAGTTTAAAACCAATAAAGACATTTGCCCAAATGGATTGAACTGTTTTCTGAGGCACAGTTTTCATATTCAGGAGCCCCTTCCTTTGCCAAGAAAAGATTGCTGGCTGGTGGCATCCAGTTGAAGTTTACCCTCAGAAGAATCTGAAATAACCCTTTTCTTCTTTAGCTGTTTTGCTGAATAGCTATATTGGTAGAGAAAGGCAATGCAGTGAAAGGAAACAGTATACCAAAATAGTCAATATCTCTGCACTCTAGTTTTCTAGTTGAGAGGGCCTAGAGCTACAGTATCTTGGTTTAGAAAATGAAAACAGATTCAGACAAAGGGATCAGTAGAGTCTGAACCACTAGTTAGTTCTGTTGCTTGGACAAAGCTAGGGTATGGTTCAAGAACACGTGTCAGCAGTATCCCAACATACCGCAGCCGGATCTCTTTGGCAACTTCTAAAAGAGATCCTAAGTGTAAAGATACGGATACATACCGCAAGAATCTAGCTGAGGTCAGTATAAGCAGGGCAGTTCATAATGCATGTTTGTACTTAGTTCAGACTTCAGAGTACACAATGGTGTACTGTGTAATCAATGTACTTCATCTGTTACATTTTCTATGTGACAACACAGGCTTTATGTTAGCCTTAGCTTGCTTAAAGAACACTGTAACATATGCCATCTCAAGTATTCCAGAAGAGCGCAACATCATCAACAGGGTGCAGTATACTCTACATATAGCTTGTTTTGTTTCTACCTCTCTCACAGGTATGCTGATTTCCCCTCCTTTCTAGCATTTGGTGGAAAGAAAGGGAAATCTATTTTGAGATGTCCTTAAAAGGACAGCCTTTCTATTCCTACAATGTCCCTCTGAAAGTTCATCTTAGAATAATCTGTGCTTCTAAACATAAACATTGATTTTTTTAATCACAATTTGTTTTTTCTCCTCTCAGATGCCAACAAATGTCAAAACGAGTCTAAACAAAGAGTCTACCAACTGGGCCAGATTTATGTATGCTAATTGTCTTTCACAAGTAGTCCATCAAGATATTCCTTGTATTTGGCAATAGAGCCTGTATTGCTCTAGTTAATTAAAAATTTGGTGATGCATACTTACTTGCTAAAAGTAGACAGGAAAGAGCAACCACATGCAGCTGCTGAATAGATATGTCATAACGATCCATAAAGAGGTCCAACAGATACACAGCAAGATGTCGTGCAGCAGGACAGAGTCTGAAACGATTGCTCACAATGGCAATCAGATCTGCAAAGTATCTTCTTAGATGTAACTGGGGAGACTGGCCTTTGTACGAGGGCAGCTTCAGCTCCTAGATGGACAGCAGCATGCAACTTTATTACAACCATTGTTCAGCTTGAATTTCCATAAAACTAATACAGCTGTTATTCATAAGTCAATCACTGAAATTTCAAAGTTCTCCTCTCCCATCTGCTTTCGTGGTTTCAGCATCCCTTTTCACAAGGCATTTGCTGTCTTACAGAAGAGCTAGGAGTACAGTAATAATAGTATAATAATTTAAGATTTAACATAGTCTCACTGTGCATTCAGATAGAGTAATTTAATACTTTATCCTGTTACATTGCCTCTATTGCACCTCCCAGCAGGGAAGCAGCAGTGGTATGCAAGTACCCTTCGGTCACTTCAATGCAAAGTCCAATAGCTTAACTCAAATCCCTCCTGCTACAGCTTAATCTAGGCAATCAGACTTTGTACTGAAGTGTCTGCATGTTCCAATGCTGCCAATTCTCCTGCAGGTGCCTCCAGCAGGACAGTAACTACTAGCTGGAGGTAGCACCACTAGGAAGAAGCCAGGTGCGCGTGCATGCACACGCATGTGTAATCATTTGCTACACGAGTATTTCTAAACTCTGACTTAATCTGTCTGATCAGTGTTGCACTGGTGCTGACTGCAGTGTGCTCTCATGCATTTAGTTAAGTATATCCTCAACAACTCAGAGTAGAAGCTGGAAAGGATACCAAACCAAGACCTAAAAATCTCCCAACCTTTTGCTGTTTATAAACCTCACAGTCTCAGATTTGGGAGAAAACAAAACAAAACATCAAAAGCCCTACCAACAACATAGATGAGAGAAATCTCTGGCATTATCTGATCTGAATGTTAAATTTGGACTGGCAAAAAGAATGCTCTCCCAGCTCCTGCTTGCTAGCTCGTATCCCCTCAAGTGTGCAACAAAACTCAGAACAACAGGATAGCATTGCCGTCTTCTGTTATCATGAATAAACTTAAGAATTACAGTTGTGTAGTCCAGATTAAGTAGGATTTTGAGTATAAAAAGTTTCCATCACAGCAGCCTGTTCTGTGACATGAGGCTGGAGTGGTGAATCAGAATTTTCAAAGTTTCACGGTAAATTCAAAGTTCTGAAGTATGTTATTGAAGCGAAATAGAGAACAGAAATTACTTTTTCACAACACTGACTTAGTTTTAGCAACGGTAACTTTGATAGCATATATGTTATCTTGGTTTTCTCTTGTGTTCCAAAAAAAGCTGCTTTAGCAGTCATGCCTTAAAAAAAAAAATGCGATCCCATCCTCAAGTACTGTACACAGCCGAAGCACTTTCTAAGTTCAGTCGCCATGAATTAATTTACATCTCTGGGGATACGATGAGCTTCATTATCAAAACAKCCCCCAAACAGCAATTTTAGGTCAGGGTAGAAACAGCTTCGAAGTTACCTGAAGTTCAAAATTAGGCAATAATGCCTAAC
Organism: Rhea americana; assembly: GCF_003343005.1. NCBI lineage: Eukaryota > Metazoa > Chordata > Aves > Rheiformes > Rheidae > Rhea > Rhea americana. The sequence goes on from NW_028185284.1 coordinate 1,134,105, forward strand.
CCCCTCCCCCTTCTTTAATGCAACTAAGCACAGCTTAAAAAAAAAGAAAAAAAAAGTTTTTTTGCTTATTTACGCGCCCGAGCACCAGCACCAGCCGCCCCACGAGCGCTCTCGGCTGTCTGAGCCGGCGAGGGCGCCGCAGCCCCGGCCAACTGTCAAGGCGGCCGGACGGGGCGCGCCAGCGCGGCCGCGCCGCTGCTCGCTGCTCGCCGCCCGCGGGGCGAAGCGCCGGCCCCGGCCGGCCCCCGCCGCCCGCCCCGCCCGCCGCGCCGCGCCCGGGCCGGACCGGGCTACCTTGTAGCGCAGCGCTTGGTGGATGTCGGCCGCCAGCTGTCCTGTCCACCACTGCGCCTCCAGCTCCATGGGCGGCGGCGGCGGCCGCGGCCCGGCGGGACGGGACGGGACGGGACGGGAGGAAGCGGCGCTCGCGGGTGCGGCCGGCGCCCAATTATCCGCAATCAGCGGCGCCGCGGCCCCGCGCCGGGGCGCAACTGGGGCTCGTTACACC
>NW_028185284.1:1135082-1140714 GCF_003343005.1 Rhea americana
GCGCAGCTGCCGCAGCCGCCCCCGATAAAGAGCCGCAGGGCGGAGGGGGTGGCGGCGCCGCTGCCTCTCTGCCCCCTCCAAGGGCTCCTCGCACCCCTCCCCGGCGGCGCTGGGGGGCCGGGGCGCGCAGGCGGTTGTACCGCGCGCGGGCTGTAGCCTAACGGTGAAAGAAGCGCGTTTGTGGGACTGCGGGAGGCCGTGAGGCTCAGGTGTTAGGTGTRTGTTGCTGGTGAGTTCTTCTCTGTGCTAATTAAACGCCGGGAAGAAGGTTTATAATAGGATGCCCCCTCGCTTTAAGTCATCTGCACATCTGCGCCTTTGTATCCTAAAATGCTGTTAAAAAGGAGGTGCTGCGTGTCCTGATTCAGCAGGATGCACTATGTGCCTCTGCTATGTTCGTGAAGCCTTTTTTTCTAAGCACTTTCCCCTTGTTGGTAACCTTCTCCTATAGAAAGTTCCCAGAATAATACTTGGCCTTTTATAGTGGTTTGTATCTCCTAAGTTGGCAAATATCCAAGCAACTAGCTAATGAGAATGTAAATTTTGTACAGCAAATAATACGCCTTGATGGAGTAGAATACTTCGGATGCAGCTTATGTTGAGGGAGTTGTTTAATTTTTCGTTTCTACCCATGCTCAGACATTTTTTTAATTAAAAAATGAACCAACTTTTTGGCATAACCAGTTTAATGACTCTGTAGCTGGGACTGGAATGTATCCTGTGAACATGCGTGTCTAACCTTAATGGGTAGCCCTGTGGGCTTCTGTGATGCTTCTCAATTGAGGAAATGTACTTGTTTTCAAGGTGTATTTCTTGGGCAGTTTCCATTTATAACAGATTTCTACATGCTTGAAGAAGAGGGAGCTAATAAATACCTGTGTGGTAAAAACCTGCTACAATGGGCCCAAACAAGGATGTGGCATTTCCACTCCTACTTATTGAGCGAAATTACTAAGCACTGCTGTCTCCCCTTAATGCTTTCCAAACACCAGGTGGGTTAGTTTGTTGCTGAATGGATAAGTGTGTGTCGGGGGGGAAGTGGATACTCTGGCTTTTTTCACAGAGACACTTGTCTAACTTGTGTAGGAAATATCCTCCTGATAATGTTGTATACTCTGAGTGATGTTTATACATTATAACTGGGAAAACAGAGATTCCATAATCCTTTGCCATGCTATGAAGATGATTCAGCTATAGAATTACATATTTAAGATTCTTGAAACCCCCTTTATTCTTTACCTTTTTTTCACATTGCTACACACACATCACAACTTATTTTAAATGAGTTGTTTATCTTGTGAACAATTAATGTGTGTTTCTGTTTTTCATGCAATCAAAGGAAAGGATTGGAAAGATCCTCTAAGTCATCAACATCCCAAAGTCAAGATTATTCTTGGCATGTATTTTTCTGATCTGTTCTGATCTGTTCTTAAAGATAGCCAGTAAGGGAAGATCATAATCTCTCCTTGAAGAGTCTGTGCCAGTGCTTCGTTATCATTATGTTGGACAGCTGTTAATATTTAGCCTTCAGGACAGTTTAAGCTCACTTACTATTCTATAAACCACGGACACTGAGAACTGCTAGTTGAAGACTGCGTTGCCATGTCTCCCTTCGGTCATTACTTCTTTAGGCCCAGCCTAAAGAAGCCTAACCTATTCTTACAGATCACGTTTTCTAAACTTCCAATTGTTTTTGTCTTCTAGATGTCTACTGGTTCTTTCACATCTTTCCGAAGTCCAGGACTTAAGCTGGTGTGCAATACTGCAGCAAAAGCCTACCACTGCTGAATGGAGCAAAATATTTTTTTATCTTATTACTTGTTTATGGTTTGCTTATTGTTTGTTGTGACCTACAGATCCGTTACTGAATAGCTACCTAGTGACCTGTATTTATCGGATACTTACCAAACTAATTGTTTTGCCTAACGACTGCCTTTGCAGTTGTCCGTATTGAATTTCATGTTTTTCTTCGGTCTTGTTTTTACATTTCTTAACATTGTTTTTCATTCTCATTGTATTTTGTACTGTACTTGCAGTCCTCAGCTTTGTCTTCTGTAAATTAACGAAGAATACTCTTTACTCCACCACCTAGATTCTATTCAAAACTCACTAACTATCAAACCTAAACTCTGCAAAACCCTACTCTGTATAGACTTCTGGGACAAAGATCCATTCATAACCACTCTTGGGGGATAGTTATCCAAATAGTTTTGTACCTGCAGGGCAGTAATTTTATCTAGACTGCATTTCATTAACTTGCTTTTGGGAAGGTCACATAAGACAATTTAAAAAGGCACACCTTGCCAAGTTTTATGATGATGGATCAATGAAGCTTTGCCATACAGGTGCTTAGACTAGTTTGATACTATATATCCTTTCTATAGCCTCTACTAAGGTTGCTGTTCATAYAGTTGTTTTCCCTGTGCTTACAAATAGTTTGGATTGTTATTTCTCCCAGACCTCTCTGTGAGACTGCAATCAAGTTAACAAATTTGTAACTGTTTTTCTTTGCCAACTCATATTTTTTTTTCTTTCCTTTGCAAAAGTAGCATTTAATCCTTTCTATTCTTCTCCTATCTTGCCTATTTGCTAGAAGTTCTGGAAGCTAATTGCTCAGATGGTCTGAGAGTGCTTCAGCCATTGCTGGAAGAATCTAGGATGAAGTTTGTCAGGCCAAGCAGTTTGAAAATACCTTTCTATTCTTTCCCTGTTTTAGGCTGGAGTCTTATTCGTGTGCTACTTGGTTACATGTTTTTAGTGAAAGATGATGCAAACATTTTGACCTTCTCATTATCATCCATCAATTGCTCTCTCTGTCTGAGTCCTGGTCTGACACTTCCACTTCCTACTATAGAATACTCATTTTATCCTCAGAAGCTCTTGCATATTACAGATACTTGAGTCTGATATTCCATGCATATAGCCAGGCTTTTCTTTATACTCCCCAGCGATTCAACTCTGTTTTCATCTCCTTTGTTGTCTTATGCTTCAAATCAGTGAAGAATTCATGATTTAGCAAACTTTGCTAAAAACCTGAAAGTTTGCTTTTATTATGTTTCCTAGCTTCCTCTATATTGAGATACTTTCCATTTGTGTCTGTATTATCCCTTTGAGGAAGAAATCTTTATAATGTTTTTCCCTTTACAACCAAGATCTTACCAGTTCTTCAGATTTGTAGCGTCTAACTTCTTGAATTTAATTAATAGCATTTTGCTGTTTTCTATCCTTTCTTTCCTGTGGATGAGCAATGTCAGCATTTCATGGTTGGTCTTGTATAATAAGCTGTCCTCTTCATGTTCTCAACCAGTTTTTCCTTGTTGACTAGATGGAAGAGCTCCTTTTCTAGTAGCTTCCCTCATACTTTGCACTGAAATAAGTGACTACTGCATTCTAGTTAATCTCTCTTCCAAAGGATACTGAGCTATCTAAGATTTCTTATTACTACTAACTCATGTACTTCATGTTTTTTGGATAATGGCTTAAAAAAAGCCTCAATGACTGGCTGTGGCACTCTCTAGTAGACTGTAGCATGGTAACACCTCCTACCTGTAGACTTAAGCAAGTATAACTCCTGTTGTGTTATTCCAAGCAATCTTTTGAATCCTTGATAGAAAACCAACAAACAAAACAACATGACTTCTCCTTTTTTTTTAATTCCTGAATGAACTCTTAAAAAATGTTTGTATTGATTACCCCTCATGAGTCTCTGTTATGCTAATTAAATCATAATTCAGACTTCCAATTGCTCTTATTTATTTTCCATTCTTCATATATGAGTGCACAGATGGCCAGGGCATGCAGTCAACTGAGCTGTCGCCATATAGTTATATCTTTATTGTTAACCCTTTTCTTCACTGCTAGATTCTAGATTCTTGTTCAGGTTGCTGCTTTTGTCATCTTTTCTTCTTTCATGCTAGTTCAAAGCCCTCCTTAGTAAGGTGTTATGTAATTAATTCAAAGATGATTTTTTGTGAGGTAGCTTCTGTCCTTTTCCAGGTATTCCTGGAAAACACTCCTACTGAAAAAGCCAGAGCCCTTCTGTAAAGCCACAGTTACCTCCAGGAAGCATATGGCTTTGCTTGTGCCCTTAACCCTTGACTGGAAGGATTGATGAGAATGTTATTGGAGCCCCCAAAATTTACTGGGTTATGTAGACTCACTGATTTCAGAGTCCAGAGTTTGCAAGATTGGAGTTTAGAGGTTTAAATCAATGTAAATAATTTCACTGAAATGAAAATAGATTAATACAACTTTGCATGTCTTCTGCACTGTTCTAAAAGTAATACTTAGTGAAAAGTAATAACCGTTGGTGCTTTTTTAACTGATGCAAAACTTACCTATTTCTGGTAGTCATGACTATGTACAGTGCTCTAAGTATTCCCACCTTAGTCCTGTGTGTATAAGTCAAGACAGACTTGAAACAAATTCAGTAAGTTTTTAAAATAAAGATAGGATATTAATGATTACTTTTAGTGGAAGTAGCTAGGCTTGCTTTAGCAAGAAACTGAAGTGTGAAGTTTTACATTTGTGCATAATATATGGAATCTGAGAGAGTAGAAAACAGAATTAAATGTTACAAAGAAGTGATGGGGTAAAGAGAAACTATTTGAAATACATATCCTCATTCTGTGAATGGCTGTGAATCATCTAAGCAAATACATCCGTCTCAAGGAGAAATGAGACTGGTCATGAGAGCTGTTGCCTCTTCTTTGAAAAGGCACCGGATAAAAAGAAGCACCATTTTTCTTGGACTTTACCAAGAAAAAACTATGATCTACATAACTATGCACTATATCCAAAGCAGAGTAGAATGCAATCTGTGAAATTTGGACTAAAATCCTTGTAACATTTTTGTGGAATCTTCTAAAGAGGGTGCTCCACACAATTTGTGGACCTATAGTTCACAGATTAGTTTTAACACATTTCCAACGTGGTGGGTAAGCTGATTTCTTTTTGTAGTTGCTAGGTGGGTAAGCTGATTTCTTTTTGTAGTTGCTAGGAGGTTAGATCTTTATCTTAGGAATTGATGCATGTATTTGAGTTTGAGCCTTTTTTTTCCCCCTTAATTTTTGGGTGGTGGTTCTTTGCCTGTGAAAAGCAAAATGTGACTTTTAAAATATAAATGAAGAACTTGCAGGTGATTACCAAGCGCAGCAAATACTTTGATTTTGAGGACCATAATCTCTCTCTACATTAGTAACCTTTTCCTCCTCATTATGTAGAAGGACCCATTTCGGTATTGCTTTTTGTATTAGTGGTACATTAACCACAGAGTATAACTGGCTTTAAAGACTAACAGATTGTCTGTCTTCTGTGCATGTTGTCATAAGATACATCCTTGAAGTCTGGATTTTTCTTGACTGGCAGAATTACATGAATTTGTCATATAAACTACATGAGTAGAGGTCAGAAGGTTTAGAAATTGAATGATGAAATAACACTGAAAGAAGTATTTATTTAAAGATTCAATTACTATATTTATTTGACTGTTTTTTACTTTTATTTTGAGGTTCCTTGGTGCTTCTCATATGAAAACAGATAGTAACTCTTTAGAAAGCATATTTCAAGGACTGAACCTTTGGCATTATTGTATAAAAGAATCTGTTTTGTAGAACTGAGCATCATGCATCTT
>NW_028185284.1:1140752-1170159 GCF_003343005.1 Rhea americana
AAAAAAAAAAAAAAAAAAGAAAGAAAACCCACCCCAAATTTAGTTCTTGTGTTTCTTAGAGCTGAGAAAGTTACTCTAGTTATTGCACTTATTGATCTGATTTTCAAGCAAAGGATCCACTTGATGACATTCTTAGCAGTAATATTTCAAGGGCATTTAATTAAAGGGAATGAATCACTCTAAAGAAAGGAGAGTAGCTGCTCACAGAGCTCTGTTGCAATATGGTAATAGGTGAAATGTAGCATGTCAGTTAAAAGCATCATAGCATTTCAGGAGCATGAGTGAGGGCTGACTCCTACTGAAAGTGCTCCAGGATTGTATTTGTATTTGTAAATGCCTATACTGAATGTTAAAGGTACTCTGTGGGTAAGATTTTCAGAGTTGTCTGGGGATTTAGATTCCTGGAATAGCTACTAGAATGTGATTATTATGCTTGAACTAGCTGGTAAAACTCCTTTGGAACTATTGACTTTAGAAAATAATATGGCCATTAAGAGAGAAGGCATCTGAGAATTCTGTGGCCTGGATGATACATACTTTTCATGAAGCTTTTTGATAAAGTTTGGCTTTAAATGTTTTCCTATTTTCTGAGAAGCTGTCATAAAAATGCGTGTCCATGAATGTTTTATTTGGCATTAGGATAAAAGTGCATGTTTTTGATAATGTGTTGGAGGAAGGGAATGTTCAAATAAACGGAAGAGTGATGATGGATATAATTTGTACTGAGGATTTCTTCCTTTTTTTTTTTTTTTTTTTAGTCACATTCGCAGTTTAGGAAATAATTTTCTCGGTAACTGAAGTATCTCTCATTTTGCATCTCATGCACATGTACTTCCTCCTTGGAAGGCTTCAGCTGGCTCGTTTGACTGGAACTGAGGAAAGGTTGCTTGTACAGTTAGCTCAGGGGTGGAGGGTGAGAGCAGTTAGTGATATGTTGTTATTCCTGTAAACCATGTTTTGATCTGAGATATACTCAGAGAATTTAAAGGTAGGCTGCTAGGGTACCCTGCTCCTTTTCCTTTCAAAGTGAAGTGCCAGGACCCCCCACCTCCCCTCAACCTTGTAATATCCAGGGCTGCAAGATAGGAGCCAGCCCAGCAAGGAACTCCATAGTTTATGCTGAAAGGATTTGAGATTTTCTTGTTTGGGACACAGTTTACTGCCAGGTACATAGTGATGCATTGAAGGAACTGATTAACTACACTCTATTTGGTTAGTGTGTTAACGTATTTTTCTCAAGCTTTATGGACAAGCAGACTCTTCATCACTGCTTTGTAATACCCTCTTGCAGTATTCAGTGCATAATTACCTAGTCATAGCACATCCAGTTTAGACAGGTTTTTTATAGATGTGAGTCAGTACTCTGTATTTTCACTGACTGCACTGTGATTCATTACACTTACTGCATTATTAGAATACAGAAATATGTATCCATTTGGATATTGGTAAAAGCACTGTGATGACTGGTGTAAGAAGCATGTAAAATGAGCAATCAGGTTGAAAGGAGGTTTGGATGGAAGGATGAAATGAACCCAAACTAGTCTTACAGCATATATTCAGAAACTTTTCTGGTCTGGACACACAGTTTCTGGGCTGAAATTGTGACCCCATTTTGTGTTAGGGTTTCCATTTACTGTTTGAGCATGTGTCTAACCTTATTCAAAGCAAGAGAATTTTAAAGAAAAAGATCTTGGCCAGAACAGGTGATTAACACGTCGTGGGAGGAAGGGATTAGTGTAGGGTGTGTGCGCGCTTTTTTATTTTCTTTTTTTTTTTTTTTTTGGTCTAAATGTATTATCACTGACCATTTCTCTAATACAATAAGGACATAGACAGTATTTAAGGCAGGTGCTGCTCTAAGAAGGAAAGGATAGTCTCATTGCTCTATGTAAAAAACAAGGAATTAGTGAGACACTGTTCAGTCTGCACCTTAACAAACAGTCAGATTCAGAGGAAAAGTGCTATCAGAAGAGTCAGTGTTTGTGACTGGACTGTATTTACTGGGTTTATGCATTGCATTGCTGTGAGTATGTGCACAATTTTTAGTAAACTCCTATTTGTTTTCCTGTCCCATTCATAATTACTTTGAGGACAGTCTATAAGAACCTCTCTTCTGTGCCATTCGTGAAACGGACTCAGTCTCTTAGCATTATGAGTGAGAAATGCTGCTTATTAAAAAAAAAAAAAAAAAATCGCATAGATCTTAGTCTGAAATTAGAGATCTTAATATAGTAAATAAACAGTATCCAAGAAACACTCAAACATTACAATAATAGTTTAAACTTGCTCAAGATTATCTTTGGCAGGAAAACAAACTAGCACTTCATGTTTCTCCTCTCACTAATAGCCTTAGCCTCAAGAATGCCAGCTTGTGTTTTTTCTTGAAGTGGTCCAACAATTTCAAAACAGATGGCAAAAGTCAGTCTTTGTACTTGTCATTGATTTGCATAGTATGTGACTGTGATTAGAGTAGGCATTACTTGCAAGAAATAATTTGATATTGCTGTTTTGTGAAAATTTCTTGCATTTTCTAAATTATTCTTTGCTTGAAACTTTGTAAAATCTCTACAGTTTATCATTCCTGATCTACAGTTTGTTTGCAATTTGCTCTATCACTTAGCTATAAAATTCCAAGTGGTGTTATTTTTGATTCCCAATTGCACTTCAGTAAATCATCAGCAGAATTGAATAGAGTTCAGATTCCCCTTCTTTTAAAAGTTTTAAACCCGTAAATGGTTGCATGGGTCTTAAACATGTCCACATGATTAAGACTGGCTTTTTGTGAGTACGCATGGTGCTGCGGTAGAGCAGGAATTCTGGACTGCAGAAGGTGAATCGAAATCCTGCTCAGTGGTACTGGAGTAGATATGAGGCTGCAGATGGTTGGTCGGGGAGGGTGGCGCATAGCAGAGTGGAGCTTGCGTAGAGCAGAAGCAGCTGATGAACRAGAGTGAGGAAGAATCAGTAAGTCCTCACAGACTGATGTTCAGAGCAATGCTCAGAGTCGTGCTGATATCTGATAACAGTGATAGGCATGGATGGGGCTGCCAGGGAAGGGAGTTCTGAGAAAAGTTGGATATTTAGGCAATTTCAGATGTTCAGGGCTAGGTCAGCATGTTATATGTTAGATCACAGGAGCTGGATATGGGGGGAAATCACATCATATTAAACAGACTTTTTCAACAGCTAGGTTTTACTGCATGACCACTGTCATGCAGAAAAGAATTTCACTTTCTAGATCATCATTATGGAAATTCTTATCTAAAGTATTTAATAAACTTAGATTTAAATTATTAATTTCACTTTAAAAGCTCTTTTTTCATTTCACATGAAAATCAGAGATAGAAAACTATAGATGCAGAGCTACTTGTGCTGAAACTGTTTTAGGTTGTTGTTTAACGGTATATTAAATTAAATTCTGGGACTCCTACCAGTGGTTTAAGAACATGTTACTGCATGACTGCTTAATCCTTGCTTGATTCCTGCTTGATGCAACAGTATATAGATCTTGTATTAGTGACTGCCGAAGCCTGATACTACATATGGGTAAGAGCATTTGTATCCTTTGTGTTTTAGTTTCATTTTCCTTGTTCTATAAAGAAGTTATCTGTGTTCCAAGAAACTGAGTGACAGTTGTGCAGTGCGATTACTGGATGCAAATAATCTTGCAGATCTAACTCATCCAAATGCTTCCATTCAAATGAGTAATATAAGATGAGGTGGCAGGCTTTGCCTACAGAGTTCATAAGCTGGAACTAACTATTAATGTAGTTAATGGAAACAAAAAGACAAGAAAGACTTTGATTTTTACCATCAATAGAAAAGACAGCAAGCAGAAATTGTTTAGGAAAAAAATATAATGACACCCTTACTTGACTTGCTGAACTGTAATACAGATTAGCTGAATTCAGGGAAAAAAACAAACACAAGAAAAGTAATAAAAGAATCCACTGTTTTTTGCTTTTGGTTTAGATTAGGTCATACAGAATATTATTTGAGGGCCTTTCTCTAGTGGCTCATAAGTACATCCCAAAGCCAAAACATCCATTTTTGGGTGTTTAACAGCCTGCTCTTAGATGAGGGCAAATAGTGGAATATCCTGAGGTTGCAGAACACAAAGTGAATTGACGGTGCTCTGGAGCARCTAGAACATCTCCCTTGTGAGAGGAGAAAAGTTATTTCACTGTCCCAATCCCCCTTGACTGGGATCTTGTTCTCAGGCAACTTCAGTTGTGAAGTAAAATTTAATAATAGTAATGWATGTGTCACTACTTAAAACGTGCTTTAGCCAGAGGAAAGAAGAGAGCAAGCCAGCAACATAGGAAAGCCAGAGAAATCTCCGGAATCTGAAGTAGTCCATGGATGATAGAGGTAGGGAAAATTATGTGCAGCGCATGTATGTTTTCAACTACTTTCAATTTTGGCTTACTTGTAAATACATATAATTGCATTGAGCTTAATTTTATAATGTTATGGATTAATCACTATTTCATTTAACTGTATCAGCAGCTACATGAGCTGAAGGGCATTGCAAAAGAACACAGTGCATGTCCTGCTTTTCTATTTTTAGCCTCTTTCTGAAGTAGAGGAATAAATGTCAGAATTCTAAATCAGGRTTTTGTAGTGAACACCTAAATTACTTAACTAAGAGCCTGATACAGAGAGAAAATGTCAGACTGGAAAATGCTGTGTAACATGTGGGTTATTTTCTGAGTCATTTAGAAAGAGTTCTCAGGAGTAAGGTTCTGTGGTAATTACTCATTTCTGTCAGGGCTCGCCCTGAAAGCATTGCCTAACTTARACCTGCTTCCAACCAGCTGGGAAAAAAAAAAAAAAATCAAAGGCTTCATTAGCATAGTTTAATCCTGTCATAAGCATATCATCATCAAGGTTTAATTGAGGGCTCCCAATAATTCACATTTTTAATTTTGGTGCTAGTTACTGTGACAGCTCAGTTCTGTTCCCACTGAAGTCAGTTGGCGTGTCAGTACTGAAAAGATTGTTGTTCCTAAATTGTCAGGATCTGTTGTTGAATAATTTATTACTTCCAGTGTCTCAAGCATCAGTAACAGTGCTGGTGCTGTTCCTGTTCCCAGCTGTGAGAACAGCTATTAGTCCAAGTGCATAGTCCTTCAGAAGCTAAAGACTGAATGGCTACATATACATGGTATGTAGAGGGTGTGGAGAGTGCGTTCATTGCCTGAATGTTTGCTGAACCTACAAACCCAACCTGGAGAAGGCATAGGAGCTATCTTTGGAAGCCTGAAGTATGCCTCTTGCTCCAGTGTGATTTATGGCATAGCACAGCCTTCATACATTCAGTGTTCTTAATATGCTTCCAACTACCCCCATACTGGCTGTTTTCAGGCTATTTGGAATATGAAGCAAATGGATTTGGGAGAACATCCTCCCCCTCGCTGCTTTGAGGTCCACTATTTAGGAGGAGTGTAGATTTGGTCTACTGTGAGAGTTGTCACAATTTCTACTTATGGAACTCTTCCCAAGGATAACAGAGGCACTGAGTTAAAATTTGCTGTACTTGCCATTGGCATTTTCCTRAGAGAAGAAATGTTTCTGTTTATAGAGCTGTCAAATCTAGCACTGTCACTTGTCTTCTGATTCTACAGTTKTATCTAGTGATGTTACTCTTTCAGTTAGTATTCATAAAACATCCTAGCTTAAACAGAAGAGGGAAACAACCATTTAAAAAACAAACAACCAAATCTCAAACAAACAACTCTTCCCCCCAAACCAAACATTCTTCCTAGCTCTCTTGATTCATTTGTAAAGGCTAATTCCTACTAATACAGCCCATTCCGGCCATATATTTAGGATTCTATTCTATCTCAAAATTAGCCATTTTCACATATTTTAAATGAAGATACTGAATACTGTTAGCAAAATAGATGAATGTGTGCATTGCCTATGTGCATGWAATAGTTTCAATAAATGAACATGGTGCATGCAGAAACCAAAGTCACACAGAGTAAATTTGTACTAAGACCAGTWAGAGCAGCAAAAGCAGGTATGTTTACTTAACAGCAACTACCACTAACTGAAGACAAAATTTATATGCAGGGATGGAAATTCCAAGGGTTGGCTTAGAGATGTGGAATAGGAAATTATGACAGATAATAGGTCATTTGCAATAACTATCTGTGCAGGTTCTTGATAATGCAAAGTGCGATATGATTTGAAGCTGCATGTTCCAATATGAAACTCAAACCAGGTACCTTCTTCTATTCACTTTGGGCAAAATGTAAGGTGGGGGTGGTTGCAGTGAAGAAGCCTCTAAGCTTTGCTGCAAGTGTAAAGTATTTTGAAATGCCTCACTTGAAACAGTTACAATATCTTAAAAAAAATGGTAATAACGAAGTAATTGGTAAATTCCAGAATCCTATGGCCATTCTGCCTGCAGAACCTCACTGACATTTGTGGAAGTTCTGAGTGTGCCATTGTGATTAATGCTTTGAGCTAAAGGGTATTGGAGAACTTTTTATTTTTTTTTGAATTTATCTAGTAGATGTATTAGTTATCTGTCATCTTGATAGTTTTCCTTATTGACATGTTATCATCTTCAATTTCTGGATGAATTAAAYCAAGACAGAAAGTTGAGGCAGCTGCCTAAGCCAGGGACAACTGGTTTCACAGTGCATTTATAAATTTCAACCTAGTGAGAATAGAGAATTTCCTTTTTTAAGTGATGTGTGACTCAGATACCCACTTAATTTAGTGTTGTTGACTTTTGGTCTTGGTATTTTGGCCTATTCCCAGAAAATTGAATGGACTAGATGAGGACCACTGCGTCATATCTAGTCCAGCAGGAATCACTGAGCAAAAACTGCTGGTGTATAAGCGGAGGTGCCGTGGGATGCTCTAGAGACTAATGTCTTGGTGTTATTAAAGGTTTTAATGGTCAGAGAGACTCTTGGAGCTGGGTGAGCACTTTACCAGACCTGACGGTATGGGTTGCCACTAAAAGGGAAATAATGCAACTGAGGCCTGAAGCAAGCTCTGGAAAGATACCCTTCTACTTCTGGTAGAAGGGATTACTCTAACCAGGCAGAGCAAAGGGAGCTATCCTACTAAACCAGGGAAAGTTGGCAGGCTAGATAAGGAGGCTTTTCTTAACACTTCAACTATGCGTGCAAATACCTGATTTTGCTAACTAATGAATTGTACCTTGGCTTGAGAAGGCTGGTATCCCTGCAAACCTCTGACTCCAGAACGCTTACCATGGAAAGCCTGCTGTGATGCCCTGATTGATTAGGATCTAATGAAGCGCCATGGTGAGAAACTAGTGCTGATGCCAAAACTCGGGCTTGGAAGGATGCAGCCCATGAGTAGGTATATGCATTCCCAAATAGACTGCCACAAGGTCGGGAGGCTCAGTGTGAGGATCTGCTGCCCGGCATGTGTCAGTTCTAGCTTCTAGGTTTGCACGTCTATGTTTTCCTCAGTACCCTTCATCAAGGATCCAGGTTCCCCAGAAATGCAGTGATAAAACTTTGCAACTCYGGTTGGCTCCATGTAATATTCACTGTTCATCCTGTAACAGGAACTGACAAGCTGACTTAGGGCTCCACTGGCTGTGGGAGTCTGCAGAGCAGAAGGCATGTGTATTTGTTTGTGGATGTGTGTGTGAAATTGGGTATGCATACAGTGAAATGCTGCCAATCAGCAGCAGAGCAGTCAAACAAAGAGCTTTTGTTGCGATCGCATCTCTGAGGATCTTGTTGTGATCAATATATAATCACTGTGAGAAAGAAGCAGAAGGTTCAGTGCTCCTAAAATACATACATATTTTTTATTATTAACAGAGATGGATATCTTTGCATGTAGTTAAATTTAAGTTGGATGATATAAAAAAGCCCACAAACATTGATATTGTCAAGTTTTGCTTATTCAGATAACAGTACTTTTAAAAGTGTTTTTAATTTTCTCTTCAATGTTTGAAAATCAAAATGTGAATGGTAGGGGAGGAAGAGAGAGGGAAATGTTTGCAAAGTGAAAGAGACATCAAATATAAGCATTCTTAGTGTATTGAAAATTCTTCAGACTAGGGATTTAAGGAGCTGGGAATAAGAGTCAGCACTAGAGTCTATCCTCAGTTAATAGGTATGTTAAGTTGGTACAAACCGATGCATATTGTACCCTTATAATTTGCAGTAGATAAATCTCAACCTAAGACCTGTTTGGATGCATGCCAGTGCCTCAGAACTCATACTCCTATTTTAGTTTGCCAATCTAGAAGGGATGTTTAGGAATAAGTAGGTATGGAAACTGAATTACTCTTTTACCTCTAGAGGGACCACCAGGATCAGAGATGAAGCCTGCTAGTAGGCTGGGAATGGGAGCTCAGACCATTTCTGTCTCTTTTTTACACTCTCTCCCAGAAGAAAGAGAACTTCAGGTTTTACCAGATCAATAATAATGACATAGTGAAGGGAAAGGAATTGCAAGAAGCGAAATTTTGACTAGAAATATACTGGCAGTATGCTGCCTGCAAACTCTGTGGAGCTGCAGTCAAGGGGCTGCACTCAGGGCAGCCAGAAATCACTCCCCACCATGCTCTTCCACATCGCCTGCACTTGGGCAGTGTTCCTCTCCCCTGCTCTAAGAGGAAAGCACAGACAGGCCATTGAACTCCTGCCTTAGGGTTATTACTATGCATCATTGTGCTGCAGCAGTTCAAACCACTTTGAACTGCTGACCTTCTCCAGTCTGACCTATTCTACCACAGCAGAAGCAGAGTGAGCCCTTATGAAATTGTGAATTGCATGGTGTTTGGAGATTCCTGTACAATTTTTGTGTCTGTGTCTCTATGCTAAACACTTGCTCTGTGAAATTTCCACTATGATCAGTTARAGGAGAAAACAGCATTTTCACTAAAAATGAGAAATTACTGGCTGGCTTCTTGTTAGGCATAAATCAAGGTCAATACAATCTCCTTGATTCCGTATCTCCAAGCTAGTCTGGACTTGCTCCTCAGCACAACTGCACTCCTTCAAGCGAAGTTCTGCATAGTTTCCTTCTACTTGTAACCAAATGTGTCTTAAGTTCTTGATTTATTTACTTTTAATGAACCACTCAGTCTGAAATGCTTTGACTACATTTTCAACTTTTTGATCCTAAACATCCATAATGGGGAAGAAAAGGTTTAGGTACGCAAAGTAGGGATACGTGTAAAATGTCCATATTTGAACAGTCTGTAGCTAGTTAAAAGATTAAGTCAAATGAAATGTGCAGTGAACAGAGTCCTTCCTTGTCAGCTCAAAGCTCCTGGTCATGGCTGGATGACTGTGCAATGTAAATTGTTTGGAATTATGTTCTGCTTGTTGACACAGTTGCAAGCTACCTGAGATGACTTAGTGTTATAGTTACTGATATTTAGAGAGCTGAAATTTGTTTTCTGTACATTTGGAAAGTGTAGGTTAGATATTCTTTAAATTTATATTGAAATAYATATCTATGAGTTCTCATGTTAGTTTTTTTTTTCCACCTCAGCTCTCCGCAGCACACTGTAGAAGAGAGAGGGGATACTGTGGAAGAGTGAAGAAACCTTTTACAGTTCACACAGATGAACATGGCCATGTTAATCAGGTATTGGACTGGTAAGTTGATGATTTRTTAGCTTTGCAAAATATCACTTACCTGACTATGGGCAGGTCATTTAATCTCTTTAAGGCTCTATTTATCAYCATTGCAATGAAAGTAATAATGCTCAATTTCTGCCTAGTCTACTCAGGGTTTTAGGGTGCTGGTTGTCTGAGGATGGTTAAACCTTGAGCTAGTATAGTCCTGCAGGCATGGCTGGGCTCTCAGACCAGCCCTGTTCTGCATGCTTTGGCTATGCCTGAGGAGGAGAATGGAAAGTCATGAGAAAGTGTGACTTCCTGGCATGTTTTTATTCCCATTTCCTCACTGGATGACTAAATTTGTGCAGCAAAAGACTAATGCAACAAGTGGGCTGTTGAAGGCAGTTGCCTGTAGCAGGAGACTGGTTACCACTTGGTGGTGAAAAAAATGGATGAGCAGAAACAAACCAACCACAAAACACGCAAGACCTACATTAAATTTAGGGGGCTTTCTGGGTTTTGTTGTGTGAATTATGAAGCCCAGCAAGTGCTCCAGCATCTGTGAGTCTCTCCTGAGAGGGAAGCTAGTATGTTTTTGCCAGCTTGGCTCACATCACTATGAAAACTCTTTCTTGCAGGTCTTTTAGGGGAATAGGCTGTGGGCTTGATCAGACTCCTCAGCTGATCTCCAGTGGCAGGGGACAAAAAGGGGGAGAGGGGGTAGTTACGAGGAGTAGAGGGGTGGCTCAGGTTGCAGGAAGGAGTTGACATTATCACCCTTTTTGCCTGGTTTGAGTTTTCTGCTTGGGCAATAAACTGAGGTCTGAGAGAGAATCAATTTCAGGCAGTASGTATTCACAGTGGCAGTCCTTTTTGAGCAGAGAAATGAGCAAGCAGTTTACACATTCCTATGGCCTTATTTTTCAGAATGCTACCAGTAGTTATTCAGTGTTCCTGAAATCTAAACTAGTCATTCAGTCGTTCCCTCTACAACCATCCAGACTGAACAGCCATTTTGTCTCCCTATAGGTATTAGATATTATTAGATAATAACAATACAGTTCTGTCGTCTTTGTATTTTCTGTCTGTTGGAGCTCTTTTTGCAATACTTGCCATAGTCATGAARCACTTGCTTTTCTTCAAGGCAGAGCCTGGAAATTGAAAATGCAGCTCAGTGATTAGTTGATGATGACAGGAGGAATTCCTACAATCCTCCAAGAACAAAAGGAATCTTTAACATGGAAGTAACAACCCACCAGAAATGAAAATGTTGCATTTAGATCTCCGTGCATTTATTGTAACTGTCTGCAAGATTAGAAATGTTGTATGAATRCATGGAGAATGAAAGAGGTAAGTCTGCTTGAGAACTGTAGAACAGCAATTGTCTTGTAACAGTAAACCATTCGCAATAGGGATTATTTAGTGCAATTTCCTAGGTATCAGTAAATGGGAATGAAAACGCTGTGATGCTGAAGAAAAATACGTAGAAGGCGCATAAGTGATTAAAGAGCGGTTTAGGCTGCTTTTTCTGATAGCAAAATCAGTATATGTGAGGAAGTACTAAGACCTTGTGAGGACAAATGCAAAGTTTTTTTGCACTTCTGAAAATCTTGTGCAAGTAGGTATTAAAGCACGTTGAAAGCTCCATTTGTAGCTTGTTTCATAGCTCACTTTTACTGCTCTTCACAATAGATTATTAACATTTCTGTATCTGTTTTCTTCTGATTGGCTTTTATCTTCAGTAATGGCTGCTTCCAGTTCATAGTTACAGTGAAGGGTATACTGCCATGGCAAAATCTTTGTCTTGTAATGGTTTCTGTTCATTTGCAAATCTGAGCCCCATGTCCATGTATAATTGGTCTGCTACTAGTTTATCTTTTGTACCTCTGCTGATATCTGAATCCATAAAGAGTAAAAGCTTTGTTGTGTCCCATGCTAGTAAGGGGAGAGCCTCTTTTCTGTTCCTGCCTTGACTTGCTCAGATTGACCGCTGCCTTTGAAAGGATCTGGGGAACACTCCTCTCTTTTGGCAACACATTTTGCAGCACTAACAGAACAGGAGGTTTTGCAAAATAATCTCTCCCTTTTTTGTCTGTCTCCAAAGCTGTTCATCTGGACTGTAATATTGAATTGCATGAAATAAATCTTGCAAGGGGACCTAAAGAAAAAAGATTTTTCWCTTAAAGGTAATGGGCTTTGCATAATGGTTCAATCTGCCCTTGCCCCTCTGGGTATCTGTGCTGTACACATGGAGTAGAGAAATACCAGACTCCTGAAATTCTCTGGGTAGTGTAACTTCCAGCTAGTTCAGAACAGCTAGCAAGTTTCAAAATGGACAGAACTTTTTTAGTTTTCCTTATTTCATAAAAACTTTCACACAATGGGGGCTTTTTACTGACCACCTTGCTGATCTGTGATGCCATTTCAAACAGGGAATGATGCAGCTCAGCCTCTCTGCATGGCTAGGCGGTTTGCAGTTGCTCTCCAGTGAGACATGCCATGAGGTTGAGATTTATTTTCCAGAAAATATCCAAAAATTGGTTAATTCCTTCTGTGAATTGTTTGGCGCGCTCTCTCTCTCTCTCTTTTTTTAAATTCTGGTCATAATTCCCAAGGGACTTCTTATTTTTGCAAGCATGTGTATTTCCCCTCCCACACTCATTTATAGTAACAGCTTAAGATTTTCTTGCTTGAGAACTGCATCTTCCCTTCCCTGCACTACCTCTTCATGTTCTAAAAGTTAACTTGCAGACAGGGCGTTGCAGGTTCTCCCTCTTAGGAGAAGACAGTGGTGATGAAGGCTGTTGGGTGGTTTTTTTGTTTGTTTGTTTTGGGGTTTTTTGGTGCAGTCCTGTTCTTGCATCCTATAGATATAAAGTAACCAAACAACAGGGAATAGTTTCGTGGCAACAATTATGCCTGTTTTGAGGTGATGCTTTGATATGAAAAGAAAGCGTCAGGGAAATTGCGCAGACAGCCTCTTGTAATAGCTTTGCTGTTCTGTTGGTGTACTCCTTGGGTGCATCTCTTGTTTTTATTTTTCATCCAATGATGTCCTGCTATATAAAGCAGTCTTTCACTTCAACATCTTTAAATTACTTTATACTCTTTGTACTTGCTGAGGGATAAATGTAATCTAGTATGTTTAGTATCCTGTAACACAAATGTTTGCATGATGTTAGATTGTGTTATGGTTGCTGATTTTCTTTTTCACAAAGAGGAGAGTATTTAGGTTGAATTATGGTGATTTTGTGTCCATTTTTTTTWAAAATCCAATATGCAAAAGTAGATTGGGACTTAAAACTAGGCCTAGTGACTGTGGTGCTTATGTTCACAACTATAAAGTTACGTATATGTTTTATTGCAAGTGAAATTAATGGGTCATAGTCCGAAACATGGTATAATATTTAATATTCAGACTTAAGGCATAGACACACCTTTACTTCAAAAGTTGCTGCCATGCCTTACTGTTTACAGCTTTTCACTACTGCTCCCTTCCTACAGGGTATCACCTCTAAAACCAAAGTGCCAGAATGTACTGATGCAGATGAGTGTCAATCATCAGGTCTAGTTGTTCAGCCTGAGGGGGACAGTCCTTCCAGCAGGAGGGATTGGGGCTTACACTCTTCCAGTTAACTTTGCAGGAGGAAATCTAACTATACCCCTAAATTTTTGAGCCACTTTCATGCACTGTAAAATTTGACTCTATATTTTTAATTTAGGTTTTGGACAAACTCACTATTTTGTTGTTGTTTATTATTTGTAACAGAGCATTGCCATGACAGGCTATGTAAGCTACAGAGCAGGATGCCATTATGCTAGGTACTGTGTAGATACAGGCTTGTTTGAAGTGTTATGATAAATTTATTTTTCCATTCTTGTAATTAATTCAAATTATATCTTTACAAATAGAGAATGCCTGAAATCCTTCTTTTCAAGGAAAAGGAGAGGAACTCTACAGCCTAAAATTTTCTCTTTTTTATATAAAGCTAATGAAGTTAATGCAAATATTTTCCATAGAGGAAGGTAGATTTACTTGATGTTTCCTGCTGGCGCTATTTTCACATTGTTCGTGGTGCCCCTGTGCTTGTTTTCCATCTACTGCCTGCAGACTCCCCACTTAGGTTCTCAGATCAGCTTTTCTTTTAACAATTACATTGAAAGCAGTAGTCAAAACTTCAAGGTGAAAAGCATATATTGGGGGGTGAAAATGGAAGTGAACTGTATCTGGCAGAGGAACTTCAGGACGCAAGTATCTGGATAAAAAAAGTAACTAGGATAAGGAGTGAATGTTAACTGTAATTAAAATGTCTGCTTTCCGGGTAGGTTTGAAGCAGATGATTTCTAGGTTTGACTATCAGGGGACAGCATCAATTTCTTTAATAGGTCCTAAAGGCAGCTGGGAACAGACCTCAGAGGAATAACACACATGTCCCTTTTCTCCAATTATATCACAGTAAGCAGGWGTGGTACCAAGTCAGTATATCAGCTTTATCCTGTCCAAGAGTTACGCTTGTAAAACATGAATTCCCACTTTACTGGCTAAGTCAGTTTTGTTCTTTTGTGCACTCATATCATGGCTTGTGAAAATGCATGAGAATTTGTACTGTGTGGAGTTGCTGGGTGATATTTCTAGTGCTGGAGAATCAGAGTAGAAGAAATGCAAGAAACATGGATCTGGAGAAGGAAACTCGCAATTTGTTGTRACTTACGAACCATCAGTCTTAATTTCTCCTATATTTTTTTTCCTTCAGTTAACTAATTTTCTGTAAGTGCTTTTTCCCTTGGTGCCCCTTGCATACTGGTGGAGCATCTAACTTCTTAAAACTCCCACACYGTCCTTCAAACAATGTCTGTGTACTATCTCTAGCCAACAGAACTAAGCAATTGGCATGTTATAACTACAGCTTACTCCCCTCGTGACTCTTTCTTTGTAACATTGTGCTTTCCCATGCAATATTTTTCCCTGCTTTGTTTTGTCATAGACTTAGGGTAAGTGTTCAGGGAAAGGGACCATCTTTCTGTTAGATCTACAGGGGCTTAGAACAATGCCTATTGATGCAGTACTGCAACAGAAATAATGCACATTGAATGACAGAATGGTTGTAATCATAATGATGGGAAAGTACAGAACGGGAGAGGATCCTGAAGAATAAACAAACAAAACGAGGAAGCTCAAGAACCAGAATAAATAGAAAAAAGGATACTGAAAAGGAAGAAAAAAAAATCTAAGAACACAATAGTAACAAGAACAGATGAGAAGTAATAAAATAAAAAGGAAGGGAAATTTTGCAGAAAAGTTGTAATCGCAGGAGAAAGAGCAAGAAAAATGCTTGAAGATTGGAACAACAAAAAAAAGGGGATTCTGACACTTCCTACTCATGCAAAATTTACTGCTGTATTTCCTGTGAAAGATTAAGAGCCTGACTTTGAACTCTTCATACAGACCAAAGTAAAAAATTTCAGCTGAGGAGGGTAAATGCATGTGACAAGCACTGTTAATCTTTGGGGAATTTTTAGCATTAGTATTAGAAACAAAATTTTGTTTGTTTCTATGTGTATGTTTATGCACTTAACATGCTACTTCAAAACAATGTGTGAGGTTGCAAAGTCATGTTCTCTGAAGTTAGGAAATACCAGCTTTATAGCTGAATTTTCAAAAGACAGTCAGAAAGGTCCCTTACTAAAGCCTCTTAAAGGATATTGAGGTATCTGTACACAAAGATCTCATGCTGTTGGGTGACATGATAAAATGATGGCTGAAGTTCATCAAAGACAAATGGAATGTAATGCATATGGAGAAAAACAATCTTAGCTTTAAATACAGTGATGGATAGTGAGCGAGCTATTACTGTTCAGAAAGTCTAAAAGGCAAGTTCATAAAAATGCAGACTTAACATTGAGTAGCCACTAAAAAGGAGTTAGAATTATTAAAGAAATACTGAAGAAGAAAATCGGAGGACATAGTTTTTCTGGTAGAAATTAGTGCATCAACATCTTGACTACTGGATGCAGTTCAGTTGTCCCCTCTCAAAGAAGAACAGAGAATGGTGACAAAGATGATCAAATGTATGGGATAGTTTGTATATGAGGAATAATTAAAGGCTGAGGCTATGATAATGACATTAGTCACACAGAAGAAGAGAAAATGATTGTTCTTGTCCAACAGGTAGGTGGCATCAAATAAAACTAGCAAATGATACATTCAGAACAAAACGAACRAGGTAGTTGTTTTCTGATAATGTGTAGTTAGGCTAAAACTATCCAATTTCAAACTGATTGGAAAAATTGAATATTTTCATGGAATATGATAAAGCCTGTACTTAACTGCATGATCTCTGTCAGGGTATGCCAGCAGATAGACAGTGGTTTACACTAAATGATTGTGTTGGGAAGGTAAAATGAATCTTGTCTGGAAAAAGAAACACTGATGGCTGAAGTAGTGTGTAACAGAGGGATTAACAAGTGTAATGGTCAGCGTAGACCTGCCCATGGAATGGGCCACCRAAGTGGTGGAGGAGGACAGGATCGGGGGCCACCAGCCAGTGAGGGGAGGATGTATTTCACGTCACTGCAAAGCTCCCTTGCCCTTGCAGCTGGGGAGATGCAGTGTGTGCCACCAGTGCCAAAGCCACTTTTTTACAGGGATGATTATCCTTGCAGGGCTGCCTGTTGATGTGAAGTGCCCTGCTGTGTGCATGCTGTACTGCCTCTTGATGGGCACAGTGGTGCTGGCAAAATTGGGATGTCAGATTGTAGCTCTTCTAACTCCTCACTGGTCATACTCAGCTATCAGGTTACTTTATATGTATTTCTCTCTACGCTCTAAATAAACAACCTCCCGTGTTTTACTCTTTCCCTATTGGTCTCCATTTTGCTAACTTGATGCCATTACTTGGCTATTTTAGTCTCAGTCAGCACATCCCTGCCACTATCTTTAACAAATTTCCACCAAGACAAGTTCTCCACACTCCCCTTTCACATCTTTTGTCTGGTAGTTTTTTCCATTAGCATACTCATACTACATAGTTGATGACCTTTCAAGGATAATCGAGAGTGGCCGCACAATGACATCCGCCAGCTCCCTCAGCACTTTTGGGCATCCYATCAGGTCYCATGGAYTTGTGTGTTACGTTTAGATGTTCCCTAACCTGATTCTCATTTCCMAAAACATTCCGCCAAAGGCTGAAGCCTTCGTATCAAATGTGGATTGGCAAGTTATAACCACCTGAAATCTGGTATGATGGAAACTAGCTTGTAATAAGTGATGTTATCAGCATGTAACAGGGTGRTAGGGGTGTGTGTATGTGTGTATTACAGTACTTTTAATCTATTAAAGGTAGGATTCAGCCCATGTACCTTTAGCTATCTACTGGTTAAATATATAATAAAAAATAGTTTACATTCCTTCTCTAGTTAATGGAGAGATAGGCATCTCCAGTTGATGACTCATTCCACTTATTTTGGATTAATTCTACCCTTGGTTTTCTGTAGCATGACAATTTAGTATTTTTAAATCTTCTAAATTTTATTACATGTCCTGAAAGGTCAATTCTACCCACTTAAACTTCAAGGACAGCATTTTATTTGGTTTTAATGAGAGCAAGATCTCAGCATGCATGTTTTATTTTTCCAGCTATATTGTCAAAGGTTCAAATTCTTCTTTGTTTTAATCAGAGACATTGATTATGAATAAGGCACAAGTTCTTTCTGAGATTTTCTCATTCAGGTGTGGAATGAAGTGGAAAAACATGTATTTGAAAGGTGGAATAAATGCAGTCACAACTTAATAGATAGTAGTTGCACCTTTACTGACAAAAACAGTGTAATGCATGTTGAAATTTGGAATTTGCTGTGAACKGCATCATGACAATTATACAGTGAAGAATAGGGACTTTTAAAAGATGGGCTTTAGTTTGTTTTATTACCTTGGATAAGTTCTGCTGGGACTTCTACAACATTTCAAAAATGGGAGATTATCCATGTTCCTGCTAGAGATCCTATGTTTGTAACTACCCTTTCTCCATCGTGCCCTCCTCCCCYCAGGTCTTTCAGAAAGAAGTGGGAATATGCCAACACATTTTCTGTCTAAGATGATGCTATGCTGAGGTGCCAAACCTATAGCTGATSTGTGTTTTTCTGCAGAGCTGATCCTTGTAAAATTTTTTAGCAGACCCATCTAACTTGAGTAGTCACGGCATACAGCAAAGACTGATGATGCATAAGCTATACCAACTCCAGAAAAACTCTTATCAGACTGAACTTCTGGACATAATTTCTTCCCTACTTCGTTGGTGTAGCATTTTCAGCTGTATTACACCTGCAGCATATTTAGATACCCTACATGTTGGCTAAACTGGCCAACACACAGAGAAGGAAAAGGTGAGGTCTTAYGTGGTCCTGCATGATCCTTTAGAGATGTCCTTTTTGCCCATCTTCTAAGCTAAAAGAAATGATGTAGATGTTTAGCTTATATAGCTTTGTGTTTAGCCCAGATAACTATTTTAGCTACAGTTCTACTTAGAGAATGTTTTATCTTTTGCAGGGAATGAGGCAGATTTTATGTGATAATACAGAGCTGTTTCAGTTTTTGGATTTTCAAGTTGCTTTCATGRTGATGTTTCAGGCAGCTGATGTTCTTTCATTCACACTTGCATTAAACCACATCAGCCCTATAGTGGCAATAATGTATGAACGCACCCTTCTTTCTGTCCTCCTTTCAGTGAATTGTGAAGTCTAAGGATTATGTGGGATTCCATCATTTTATTGCCAAAGTGACTAAATGCTGAGCATTTCTCCACTACGCCCCTTACATTTGTGGGTTTTGGTAAATAATACAACAAATGTTGATAGAAGAAAATTATCTAGACTCAAGTCAGCAAAATCCTCTAGCTGCACAAAAGGACTTAAGGATAAACTTGACATGAGGAATCCCTCTTGAGGATATAAAGCTACTGGCGTAGAATCATGGCCAGGTGTGTTTGGGGTGAATGTGGCTAGAATCATACTTTATCCTAGGGAWTGCCAACTGGGGGACTTGCCCTTTCCAGTTAGTGTAGAACTGACTCTGTATTAACAATCTGCAGCCAGTTCATCATGGATGCAGCTGCGATCTGGCCCTATAAATGTAATCTTTCTAAGCAGATAATCTGATAAATGTCCTTGCTGGAAGTGCAAGAGAATGCTGGGTGGAAAAGAACAGCTGGAATCCTTTTTATGTCTAATTGCCTCATGTGTGCTATCGTTTTCTTTTATGATGTAGCCAAGAATTGGACATGAAGTGTAGTGCATAGTCCATCTTTCAATATCGGTTTAGCTCTGCCAGGAAAGGGGAGGAGGTTCRTTAATCCTTGACTATATTCATGTGTCTAACTCCCCACAATCATACTGCAAGCCAGCTCACCATTATTCTAGCATTTCTTAATTGAGAGGAGTTCAGCAGACATGTCTGGTATTCTCAGAGGTCCAGCTGGCATCCAATTTCCAGCAGAGTTTACTGAGAAAACACGAAGGTCAAGTAACTTCCCCAAGGTTACACCRTAAGTGGCTCAGCTGGGATTAGGACCCAGATTCTTCTTGCTCCTAATCTTTTGCCTTACTAATCACTGCAGCCTCTTTCTACAAATACATTACAAGTTCATATTTGTAGGCATACAAACACAAACCTAACTTAAATTTTGGGAAAAGATTTTGTGAGAAGGCAGTGAGATAGTGTTAGCAAAGTTARCTTGTAATTGAAATATAAACAAAAAACAATCTTAATTATTTTATGGGAGCTGYCTTTTAACGGCAATATTGTTTCTCCTCTTGATTGCTCATTTTTTAGAGTTGTACCCATTTGACCACTCTCTCTCATCATTTTTCCCCTTTAGTATATATGCTATTGAGGAGAATGACATTTCTTGAACTCTCCAGAGTCTATATTTACATTTATTTACCTTTATTTTATCTTCAAGAAATTGGCTTATTGGCTCTGCATAAAGAAGCAGTAACAAGGAAGCTGTCACCTGCTGTTTGTCCTTAAGTAAAGCTCTCCTTGATATATATATRTGTATATATACACTAYAGTGTTTAGGATTGTAAGATTGTTACAGTGTAGTTGTTCTACCCATCTCTTACGTGAGATTGAGTCCTCTATTTTTAAGAGGAAAACCAACAATGGGGTTTTTAGGTAGGAAGAGGAAATCCCCTCATTTTCCATATCTTCAACTGAAAACCAAGATCAGTTTTATAGGGCATGAAACAGTTTACAGTACCAGCTGGTTTTAATTAAAGGCTTATTTTTCCCAATACAAAGTCACTTCAATACAAAYGGACAAACATGTTAACACCATAGCAGTCGGCTCTGTTTCTGTAAACAGGAATTGGTACAATATGCATGTCTGGAAAACTGCTTGGAAAGCATTGTAAGGCACAAAACTAAAATAATAGCTAACACATCTCTCGTGGATTAAGGAGCCAGAAAAACAAAAATGTCTTTATTTAGCCTGTTGTTAAACTAAGTCAACATAGTGTAACTGATCTGCCACTAGGCAGTGAAATCTAAGCCACGGGGCACAATTAAAAGGCAACCTGGCACCTGCTGCATCTAATATATCTTTTGAAATAGCTAGAAAAGGACTGTGCAGTTAATCAAGGGATTGAAACTAGTTTATGAAGGGGTTTCCATTGTATGTTCCTACTTCAAATTTAGCCCAGTATTAAAGAGCCCAGAAATTACTGTGCRTGCCTTGTTCTGGTCCTATATAGAAAGAGTTTGATCTCTATCCTCACAGTTCAAAAGTTACTGCTTGATAATAGTAATCTCAGCAAAAGTGCTGAAGATGAATGAACATGGAAGTGGGATACTTTTGCAGCGTGAATGCAGATGATTGAATGCAATGACATAGATGTGAGGCTATGCGGGGAAACTTTATTCTGTTGTTGCCTTTGCAAGACTTGAATTGCAGATAGAGGATTAGCTAAAAATTCAAAATGGCTCAAAGTCTGAGTTGTTGACTATGTCAAAAAAAAAAAAACTAACAAATTATTAGCTTTCACTCTAAGAATAATGTGTTAAATTCCATGTGAAATCTTTTAGGGAGTCAATGAAACATAAAAACYGGATAAAATAGAAAAGCAGAGACTTTGGTCATATCTAACTTTACTGTGGTATGTTGACGAGATGTTGGAACAGCAAGAGACTTTTTCAGAGGAAGTTCTAGAAGACCCAGCTAAAATTCAGCATGTGGAGATACAACAAATGTACAAAAAAGTACAAAGATATCTGAGTAAAAGAAGAGAATCTAGGCAGACTCTATTTTCCTATTACATTAACGGTTTGTAGGAATTTCATTAGATGAGTTTTATCAGAAGTGACTGGAATGAAAGTGTTCAAGTTGCAGAAAGAAAAAAGCAGTGTCCAACTTTGCATAATGRTACTTGCATTATTTCCACAGAATTCAACAGAGAGCAAACACTCATACCTGAATATTTTTTAGCACTCCCATTAGATTTTACTCTGTGCTTTGAAGAGTATGTATGTAGCTCATGGTAAAATAAGGGGAGTTATGTTGAGATTCATGTGAAACCCTTTTTATATTAGGAATGTCACCCAGTTCTTGAAAAAGACATTCTAGAAGTTCCTGATAAATATCAAGGAAGATACAAAATTGTGGTTTGCGGAGTAAGACGAGGAAATACTTTCACCTAATACAACAGCATTCACTGTAGAATGAATTAGTTCTTTTAGCACCCTCATGAGTGTTCACCATGACTCCAACAGATGGATAAATTGATGCAGATAGGTTAACTTGAGGTATTCAGGTATGTACACATGTGCCTACTATTAGTATGTTAGTATCTGCCTAGATGGTGATAACATATGAGAAGGTGCTACTCACAGATGATCACAACTGATAGAAATGCAGAAATGCATTGCAAAAATACACCGAATTTATGGTATTATAGAATATATAATGACATGGCTTATGTCGTGGCTTAGAACAACTTGGTGATTTTAAACAGTCCAGTTTGTATATATGTAACTTCCAGAAGGAGAAATCAGCCCTCTTTGCTAAAGAAAACAAGACTAGCATGCAGGATGTATTTTGTAATGTTGCATCAGAAAGACTATGCGCAATGGTGTGTGGTTTCTGGTTTGTTTGCCCACCAAGAGTAAGATCTTCCCCATTTTGAGAATGGGTTGAAGATCGCCTTGTTCTCTCAGTGTCTCTATGCATTAACAGATTAATACAATTCATTTTGCTTCAAACTTTTCATGTTTTGCCAGTTCTTAAGTCTCATCAGGGAAATTGAACTCCAACTTGCCACTTAAGTATGGCTTCATTACTGGTAARAAGTCCCTTGGGCTCCTCCATTAATACTTGCTGCTAAAGAAGGTGCTCTAGTGTCACGCAACAAACCGTGCTAGCTCAGCTCAGTGTTGCTGAGAGCTGCAGAGTCAAGATGTCTCCCACAGTCAGTTCTGCATCTCTCTCTCAGTCATCTGGCCTTAAATAGTTTTTCAAAGGGTAATGGACTCATCTCTGAGCCAGTTGGGTAGTGTAACCCATCTCAATGTATGGGAGATGCAAAGAGGGGCTCTGGGTGTCTTAGTACCTTTTAGTTGTAATTGTGATCCAAGCTCCTGGTCTTGAATGTTGGATCCTGTCCCTACCTAAAGTTATGTTCCTCTTTCCGGCTTTCTAAACCTGTTCTTAGTTACTCTTTCTACTTAGTGCTGATTCCTAATCCTGCCTGGATTCCTCGCTCTTGCCTCTTTCTTTTCCAGCCCTGATTTCTGCTTCGAGTTGGCTCTCCTGAGCTCGTTTCAGCTATACCTGCTCCTGAAGATATTTGCATACACGGAGCCTAAAATTACAATGAGCCAAACGTCGTCTTCACTTAACCTTGCAATCTCTTTGGTTTTCCTGAGATTGAAACTTAAGTGAGGACAGAATACTGTTCAGTGGGTATAGTGTATCCTAATGAAGAAATGTGGAAATTCTAGTTCTGATACCAAGGCGAGCTATCCATGGAGGTGAATGTCATCTTTGAGTAGATTATTATGGATAAAGTTACAGAATTATATGTGGGAAATATATAAATACAGCAAGAAACTTTTTWAAAAAGTGTTCTACACATAAGAATGTACATCAGAACATAAGAATGTCTCTTCCATATGTTCAGAAAAAAAGTCGATATATAATAAAAATCTTTTACTCATTTGAGAAAATGGGAAGGCAGAGATGCTCCCTCCAAAATTTTAGAAAACACAGTAGCTTCCTAAGAAATCTTCTCTCATTGCAGAATCTTCATATGCAAGTGATCAAAAATTGTATTTGAGAAAGCTGTATCAGAATAAGTGCATGTCGGATATTCAGTTATAATAGGGCCTCTTAGCCAGATGTGTCTGTCTGGTGGATGAATTAAAATAAGCAGCAAGGGGGACTGAGTCTATTTAGCAAAGTGTCATCAGGCCAAAAGMAGATTCCAGCAGAACTGGAGAAGACTAGGGCAAATGCTTTGTGGTATTTTTCCAGTTTGCTCTCCCAGTGTGCAGCAATCTGAGAMAGGGACATTTTGATTCAGAGGTGGTGTCTTTAGTAGTTAAGATTCATCTGTGAATTKGTCTCATGGCTTTTCAAACTCATGTGAATTTTTGATATCTAAAACTTGTGAAAATATGTTCCTTGGCTTAACTATGAACTGTACATAGCACTCATTTGTTTTGAACTTTCCTCTTGATAAYTTCATTTTATTCTTTTACTGTGAGAAACTGTGAGCAGTCATCCTTTGCTCACCTCCTGTGTATCACTTCTACCATATTCCTTCTTAAGTTATCCTTTCTCAAGGCTGAGAAATCTGAGTTTCTTTGTTCTTGTGCTAAAGAGATTCCCTGCATTTGCATTCCTTCTTTGTAACCCTCTGGTTCTGTTAYAGCCTGCCTGAGAGAGGGAAAGCAGAACTGCATATAGTATGGAGGATACATGCATCACGAGGATTTATGTAGTGGCTACATGATGTTTACAGTTATCCTTTTCTAGTGATTCTTAACGTTCTATTCACGTTTATTACTTTTACATTATTACTGAGCTCCCAACACTGTTTTCATGTCTGTGTCTATTACACCTCAAAAATATTTTTTCAGGGTGGTATTAGCCATTTCAGAGCGAATCATTTTCTATAGAAAATTACTGTTGCTTTTCCCTATGCATTTTACATTAGTTTTGAATTTCATCTTCCAATTTCTTACCCAGTCCCTCAGCACTGTGAACCCTTTTTGCAGCTCTTTGCAGAAAACTATGAATTGAAAAGCTTATTGTCATCATCTGACTTTTTCACTGTGGTATTTCATCCTTCCTGTCCATTTATATATATAATATACTGAACAGCACTGGCCTTAACAGAGATTTTTGTGGGACTCTCTGGAAGCTTCCAAGAAAATGGAATTAAAATTCCTATAATTTGTTTTCTGTCTACTATCTATACCCCCCTCTTCTCACCAAGACAGCTAACTCCTTTAGAAGCCTTTGTGGAAAGACCTTGTCAAAAGTTCTTTAAAAATCTAATTGATAATATTAGTCAGCAAACTCTTCCCTGTCTTCAGACATAGAGGCCAGCTCAAAGAAAGCCAAAATACTTGTGGAACAAGTCACAAAACCTGTGTTTAATAATCAAAAAAAAAAAAAATCCCGTATTTATAAATATTTATAAATCCATGGATCCTACACTTTGCTAACAGTTTCTGTCAGTTTGTTCAGTATGCATATCTGACTTACTAGTTAATAGCTATTTGGCTCTCCCCACTAATCCTGTCCATATGCCATCTTCAATTCTTTCGGCTCCAAATCAGTTTTAACTGAAGAGGTTCACATCACACGCAATCACGTAGTTATTTCATTCTGTATTCCTTTAAAGCTCTTGGTTCTGGTCTTAGCAATTTTGTTAGTTTGTTTTGCTGATTTGTTCTTGAACCTTTTTTAATAACACTTAATTTGAGACAGATTCTCTTACACATATTCCATAAAGAAGAGTTCTAATGCAGAAACTTCCACAAGCTCTGTATTTACATCTGTAAGGACAGATGCAAATAATTCATTCTGTTTTTCTTCTGTGGTTTGGTGTTTTGAGTGCTCATTTCATACATCATTCATCTATTGGCTGTACAGGTTTTCTGGGAGACTTCTTATTTCTGATATTTTTCTTATGACATGGGCTAAATCGTTCCTTATTTATAATGGATACAATTCTGAATCACTTTGCTGTTTTTAGTAACAGCAAATACAACTTAATCTCATAAATTTGCCTATTTCCTCATTTAATATGTTTATTAAATATATATTTTACAAAATTTATTTCACTATTATTTCTTTCCTGGCTTGTCTCTAATGAGATTATAAACAATATTCTTCTATATTACTTCACAGTAAGGACTATTTGTTTTTCCAAAAGGCGGCAAGTTCTGAATATGTTGATGATAAGTACCGCAAGAATATGTCTCTACATGGCTACARCTGGGTGTGCAATATCACACGTAGCAGAGCCTGAAGTCCCTGGTAGAAGGAACCATGGACTAACCATCCTGAGATGAAGGAAAACTATGTTTAGAAATTGACAGATCTTGCTTAGCATTCATTGGCCAAGTGTCTAGGAAGACAATCTTTAAACTCAGAGCAAAAAAAAACTGAGGTGTGTCTGCTATTTCTTTTAAGAATATCTGGTTCATAGGAGTTAGAAAAGAACTGTTGTGATACCAACAAAAAGTCTGAGCCAAGCAATCTTAATGCAAGATGGTTGTTTCTAATTCTTGCAAAGACCTACAAAGCAAAAGTGTAATGTTACATGTAAACAACATAATATAGAGTTCAAAGAAGATTACATTTATTCTGCTTTAGACTAGTTCCATTACAAGTATCTTAAAAAATGCCAATTTGCTACCAAATTTGGTTGTATACATTCTGGAGACAATAGCCAATGCTCCAAAAACAAAACAAAACAAATAAAAATCCCTACAGATGTCTGAGCAATTTCTTACTGAAAAATGAGAACTGCTATGGGAAAATTCATGTTTAAACAGGACATTACATGGACTGTCTTGCAGTTGAAAATCTGTTTCTCACATTGTAAAGTTGACAAAATTCAATTTAATTTGGGAAAAAAGAATGAAAGAGTGAAGGAGTTTTACATGGATTTAACTCTTGCTTTTTAAGAATTCGGGAATTTAACAGTGATGCTTATATATCGTGCCTATCCAGATATACTATGAGTGATCCCTATCTTAGGGCAAAAGAATACTAAGATATTCTGCTTTTTACGCGGCATTCGTTGATCCTTAAGATATGACAGTGCTTAATGCTACCTTAAAGAAATCCGATTCTGAAGATAACATAAAACTACTTAGAAGATATCCAAATTTGCATTCATGCACTGAGTCACAAGGCGAGCCTGATGTCACATGAGGTTCTGCTGTCAGCATCAGTATATTTAAAACAAAGTCTGCTCTCCTGTTCTGATGTTCAGTTCTGAAGCACTTGAGACTAAGACTTTTGTCTCATTTGAATTTCCTTGACAGCTTCCATTTTCATTTCTAATCTGAGTGTGAGGTGATGGCACTTGCTGCATTCCGTGAGCAAATACATTCAAAAAGATCTCTGAGGCAGCCTTGGATGTCATAGTTTATCAGATGTTTTCAGTACTCCTGCAAAATGGGAAGGCGGTAGGCTACTCCTTAGTTATTACTTTGGGAAGTGCTTTGGGGGATACTGACTCACATGATAAAGAGCTCTAATAGTTATTTTGGGAGGAGCTTTCCATAATGTCAGTCTTTTTGGTGGGTTTGGTCATTTTTGTCATTTTTCACCAAACTGTCACCTTTTTTTTCCTATGTGAATCTTAATCCCAATGTAAATTTATTAAGTGTGTGTCTTGATGATGTCTTYTATGATTACTCCCATACTGCAACAAATTTCAATGTATATGGCAAATTAGACAGTAATCTTTTCCCCCCCACCACCTTGTTGGAGTAATCTCTATATTGCAGGTTTTCTTTTTCTTGTGTCCTTGACATTCATATGTTTTCTAAATTTGAATTATAAAATGATATACTGCAAATAAAATATTTTCTTCTATGTTTAATCTGTTGGGATAGATAGTTGACAATGCAATGTATTTTTTATMCCTGCATTGAGAAGTATTCTAACAGAAACTTCATACTGTAGCTGAAAGCTAGACTGATGATTTCTATGGATAATTCTTTTCTCTTTATCTTTTCTGACTTTGAGGCTGTAGCCAGAACTATCTATATATATGGGTGTATTTTGGTTCTTTAGTTGTAGCAAGCTTGCAGATCCAAAACACTATGGGTGTAATTTGTACTCATCACTTCTAACCATTTATGAAAATATAATGAATTAGAGGCCAGAAGAATGATCTCAAAATTTGCATGTAAAATGCCAATATATTTCTCTGCTTGCTTTTGGCACAGATACTGTTTCATTTGGGCGTAGCAGAACCATCAATGATATAATTTTATTCCTCAAGATATTCTTTTGGGCCAAAAAATAGAAATTCACAATGGCTTCTCTCTTACAGTGAAGGACCCAAGGGAAATCAATGATGTCAGTGTCAATGAGGAATGAAAAATATGTTCATTTAAAATGGATTCTTATTATATGCGGATACACGCTCAGAGACAGCAACAGTCCTCCTTGTTCTTAAATCCAATCCTTAGTAAACAGTGKTTTTTTTGAGCTTTGTTAGAATTAGAAAGATGTGACAAGATTTCTGGAGAAAAAATTAGCTGATTGCTCAGTCAAATTGCTCAGAAGTTGGTTTGAGCTTCTTCCTTTGGGAACACAAACCTTTCTACTCTTGCTTTGGTTTTGGATGCTATTTCATAAGCCTAGAAAGGTTTTCCTTTTCAATGCCCTCTTCGTTCAGAAGTCATCTTTATTGCCTATTTCTGCCATGACTGTTTGCTCCTTTTGGCCATGTTATGTCTGAATTTCGTATTTCACGTGTGTCGTCATGCTGTGTGATCTTATCTTTCCACGTGCTTTAAAACAGCACTTATCTTTACAGCACCCTATTACTATCAAGTGTAGTTTATCCTTCTTCTAAGGAATAATACTGTCTTACTAACAAAGCAAAACTTTCTTTTGTAGTAATTTCAGATTTGATGAATATATACCAGCTAATCTAATTCATTTATAATGTCCCAAATACTCTCACTGCTGTGAACTTCTATGGATATCCACTGTATTTTGTGCAGCTCATCCATCTTTTGTCTACACTGTACCAAAACTGTGTTGCGTACCTTTCCTTCTTGATGTTTTCTGCTGGCATGTCAGCTCTCCCTGCCCAGTGGTAACTGCAATGGGTTTCACGCGTGCTTGTGCAGAAGGAAGTGTRAAACCATTAAAAAGTAATGAGTGAAGAACACAGGGACAAGTCTCTCGCTTCCTTCGAAACATTTACAACTCAGGCTGTTGGTACRTGTTGTGGGAGAAGCAAAATGTGGCAGGTTGGTGCCCATCTCCTCTGCCGGCAGCCGCGCCGCTGCGGCGGGCTCTGTAAGCCTCGTGGCTGCGTGCGCGTCGGGGTGGCGTGGCCGTGCCTGTGTCCGGGCTGCGCGGTGGGGTTGTGCGCGTGGGCAGGTGCGTGCATGGGCGGGTTGTGTGCGTGGCCGTACAGTGCGGCGGTGCTGCGGGCCTGGCAGGRTCGGGTGCCTGGTGCTGGCGTCCACGTGGCGTGGTGGAGCTGCGCGCTGAGGTTGGGTGCGCAGCAGCAGGCAGCGTGCCGGGGCCGCGTGCCTGGCGGTGCTGGGTGCGTGGCTGTTGCCGTTCCGGGGTTGCATGYGCGGTGGGGTTGTATGCACCTTGTGTGGTGCGTTTTGTGCGCGCCAGGTAGATGCCTGGTGGGGTAGTGCGCACGGCTGTGCAGCCTGTTGGTGTTGCGTGCAGGCCGGTGCTGCATGCCCAGCCGTGTGCGTGCAGGGTGTGCACAGCGGTGCTGCATGCCCAGCTGTGTTGCGTGCAGGCTGGTGCTGCGTGCCCAGCCGTGTTGCGTGCAGGGTGTGCACAGTGGTGTTGCGTGCAGGCCGGTGTTGCATGCTCTGCCGTGCTGCGTGCAGGGTGTGCACAGCAGTGCTGCATGCCCAGCTGTGTTGCGTGCAGGCCGGTGCTGCGTGCCCAGCCGTGTGCGTGCAGGGTGTGCACAGCGGTGCTGTATGCCCAGCTGTGTTGCGTGCAGGCCGGTGTTGCGTGCCCAGCCGTGTTGCGTGCAGGGTGTGCACAGTGGTGTTGCATGCTCTGCCGTGCTGCGTGCAGGCCGGTGCTGCGTGCCTGGCCGTGTTGCGTGCAGGGTGTGCACAGCGGTGCTGCATGCCCAGCTGTGTTGCGTGCAGGCCGGTGCTGCGTGCCCAGCCGTGTTGCGTGCAGGGTGTGCACAGCGGTGCTGCGTGCCCGGCCGTGCTGCGGGGCGAGCATGGCCCGGCGCGGTGCGGCGGGAAAGGGTGCGGAGGCCGCGGCGCTCCCGCCGGGCGGCCCCGCGCGGCGTTTCCGCGCCGCCCCCGCGCGCAGCCCGGCCTCGGGGCGCCGGCTCGCCCTCCCCCCGCCGCAAACGCTCCCCGTCGTGGGCCTCGTCGGCCTCCGTCCGCCGCCGCCAGGTGAAGCGCGTATCCCTCCGCCGCGGCCGCCCCCACCCCCCGCCGTCGGGCTCGGCAGCGCCGCAGTGCCCGGATGGAAACTGTTATGGCCGCCAACGGCGACTCGCGGGGCTACGAAGACGCGCGAGGTAACGCGGCAGCGGGCGCAGCGGGCGGGGAGGGGGCCCGGCGCGGCGGGAGG
>NW_028185284.1:1170321-1173287 GCF_003343005.1 Rhea americana
CGCGGCGCTGTCCGGGCGGCGGCGGGTGCGGGGCGCTGCGCGAAGGCGCCGGCGGGAGGTGCGGGGCGGCCGCAGGTGCGCTGCGGCGGCGTCGGCCTCGCTGGCCCGGGGCCGCTTGGGCGGCCGCTGCCGTGAAACGAGCGTTTCGGCGTGTCGGAGAGGTGGTGCCCGAGCATCGGAGCCGCGCAGCTCCGCGAGTCCCTGAAGAGCTGCTGTAACTTCCTGCATGTGTCCATGTTTTCGTGGAGATGGAGCCACCGCTTAACATTTGCAGGCGCATACAGCACTGGACCAAGGGTGGGAAACGGTGTTTGTGCTGTGAACTTGAAGTGAGCGTAAGCAGCTTTTGCAGAAAACTTGAAAATGCCAACTGCTTGTGAATGTATTTTGACCTTTTTTTATTCTAAATGGAGAAGCTAAAAAAGGCACCAAAGTTAGGAGCGTCTTATTTATGAGTTCTCACTAGGTGAAACTATGTAACTGAAACTTTTTCTCTCTGTCTCTGTCTCTCTCTGTCTCTCTCTCTCTCTTTTTTTGGCAGAACACGTAGGGGACACCCTATGACAGGGCAGCACCCCTGGGGTGAAAAAAAGAAAGGCTTAGAAATGACTTACACTTACCTTTTTTTGTGTGTTTGCATGAGTTAACTTTAGCACGTGTTTATATTTTTTTTTCTGTTTTACAGTTTGTTTACTTGTTTGAAATATTTTGAATGTACTRTCTTTTCCCATTCGATTGTGCAAAAATCTCTGGAAAAATACAACTACCTTTGGTACACTTATTACAGTTTTTTACAATTGTTGTTCAAGAAGTATTTTTGTGGCTTGTTATTTGTCTCATTCCAAAGACAAGTTTCTGTTTGGTTCAGGTTAAAATTTGATGGGCTGAGGTACCAATTACTGCTTTCTGTCTTCTTTTTAAAAGTTATTTTGCATTCATATTTACCACAGTTAAGAATGCCTGTGAAGCACTTGCAAAGTGAAGATTAATACCTGATTAGGAGGAGTTTAATTGCTATCTATTAGCATGATTTTAGAATTTGTATTGTGTTCRATGGTGTTATCTGGTGGGAAAGAAGGTACTACATATTCACAATTTTTTTTCTTTACTGTTTTGAAAAAGGATACAATATAAGATTGAAGGATTTCAGTCATGCTTTTATTTATACCTTTTACAATATCTGTCCTTTTGTTTCCAGACCTTTTTTCAGTATTCCTCCTGACTGTGGCCTTTTCAGAATTTTACATATTTACCTCTTCTATATGAGTGGAAAAATGTTAAAAAGGCTGTTGAAGAATTGAAGTCTAGTCTATTCTTAATGAGTAAGTTTGACTACTTCTTTGCTAAAGTATACTTAAAAGATCCTTGGGATTTTTTTTAATAACATTTGTTAATAGTTTTATTTGTTATGCTGAAGGTGTTTGTAGATAGGAGCRTGTTACCCATAATAACAAAGTTTAATTGTAATTAATGTGGTTAATTAGTTAAAGATCTGAAAATGGTTTGGATATATCCAACTGAGACACTTTGTAAAACATTTGTTTTTTATCTGATTAATAAAAGGATGCCCAGCTGAGGACCACATCAGCCCACATTAAAAGCTTGAGGTTTGTTCTCTGCAGCATTGTGCATTCACTTTTGTTTTTTATAGTGTTAGTTGTGTAAATGTTTCAGGTTTCRATATCTGACAGTATTCTCTTTTAATTTGAACAACATGCTGCTATTATTGGGATGATGTACTATATAAYGCAGCCTGTAAACTTCATATGTGTCATCTCTGTATTTAGAAAAGTTCTTCAGTCAACACTCTCGAGTCATATTTTGGTCACTTATTCTTTATGTTAGAGTTAGTTTGCTCCTGTTCAACCTTATGGGATTTGCCATTGGCAGGAGAGAGCATTATAATGCAGTATTTTTTTGGTGCAAATGGAGTGGAATACATATGAACTGTTCTGTTCTTAAGGCTCAAAGTAGAGTARTATCACACGTATTAATCTCCAGCAGAGAAGGCGGGAAATGTATTCTCGTTTAATTAAAAAAAAAAAAGTTTAGTTGTAATTTTGAGAGATTCCCATTGTGGTGTGGTTTCTTTTAGTTGTTTGTTTTGAATATCAAATGTGTAGTTGAAACGTTTGACGTCTCATAATTGAAAAACACAATTAATTGAATTGTAATTATGAAGTCTGTATAAAAGAGGTGTTTATTTTCAAGAACTGTGTAGAATTGCTAATCTCTTTTTCTAAGGAATATAATAAAACATACACTAAAAAYGTGTTTTGCTTTTCTTGCTACTGAGATACGTAAACATGGCTTTGAAAATATTTCAGTCGCAATTTTTTTTCTGTTGAGTATTTATATGTTTAATACTAGATACCTCTGTCTCACAGAGTTATGGGAAAGTATTTGGAAGACCTTAGTGGTGGTGCTTRTAATGGCTTTTAGCTCTTGTGCTTCAACGCTATGAGGAGAGGATGTGATTATTCTTTCAGTTTAAATGTGATTAAGTAGTATGGTCTAATGACTTCCAAGTCTGCATTGCTTCAGGATGGGCAACAGAATAGTGGAGAGAGCACTGCTGATCAGATTTCAGCCAGTGCTTTACTAACTTSTGTTACCAAAGAAAGTGATGCTGTAGCTTTTCCATTATGGAAAAAATATTTAGCAAAAAAATATTTTATACTAGGAAAGAATGAACGGAGTACGATTTTTTTGTTTCCTTTCAGTCTCACTTTTTGAAATGGAAATGATTTTCTGTGCTATTCCATTTCTTATGATTTATGCTGACRTGTGGGAGTGTTGTTTGAGCGTAGACTTGAGCATAAATTTTCAGTGCAGYCTCTTTGAAGAATCACTGACATTAAGTCTGTAGAAAGAGAATGATACTGACCATACCTGTTTGAGCCTTGTAATCCATAGAGAATTACTGTTGATAGTCACACTGGTGTTCTGGGAAAAAAAAAAAAAAA
>NW_028185284.1:1173305-1227760 GCF_003343005.1 Rhea americana
GAGAAACAAAATTAAACTTCTATCTATTGACTGCTTTTTTCTACCTTCTACTAGTACACTTTCATTATATATTAAAAGTGGCCTCGTGAAACATTCATTGTGAATAAATTGGTTTGGCCGTGTGTGTATGTATGTGTCTGTATAAAGGTCATTTTTCCATTAGTGAAGGAAATCTTTTTGTTCATTTTTTTTTTCTTTTTAAGAACAATGGTTAGCTACTGGGGGGAATAATAGTCTTTATTATTATTTTTAATAATAAAAAAACCCTTCTGTTGAGTTTGACTTGTTTTTACTACTTCAGATAGGCACAATTAATGATCTGTGTCACAGAGGAGGTATTGAGTTTATATTTGCAYGAAAACCTGGTTTTATCAGATCCTAAGTAAGTTCTAAATTCRTTTAAAAGAGACAATCTCAAAAGTTCTGATGCTTACAAGATGTCGTAGTGGGACAAAAGTTGATGGCATATAGTATCAAAATGTTTTCCTCTTTTTCAGTAGATGTCCCTTAAAGCTTATTTTCCCCAACTTATTAAATACTTTGTTTTTAAAAATAAAGTTATAATACCATGCCTCTTTTTTTTGCCTCATGCTTTTTCCTCTCAAATGGTATTATAGCAATGACTTCAAAGATTGTTGTGTTCATTAATTAATTGTAGTGAGTGTTCTAATTGCATTAGCTTTAAAAATAATATTTGCTATGTTTGTTTTCTAATTTCAGGAGAATAAAATGGGGAAGTTCTAGAACCTTGAGAATAATTCAGCACAATAGTTTGCTGCAGGAACTAAGATTAATCTCAATAATTCACTAAAAAAAGAGAAGGAATACTTAAAATCATGCCGTCTGAAAAGGAACAGATATTTTATGATAAAAAGCAAATTAATTTGTTAAACCACAATGCTGCAAAGAAACTTTCTATGGATGCTACTTTGGGAGAAGCACTGGTGAACAATACTTTAAGTATGATGCCTCAACCAGCAATTGTAGATGTCAATCTTTCTTACGAACTGAAAAATGTGAAAATTGATTTACCCAAGGTGAACATTCCAAATGAAGTACTAATGAAACATGAAGTTGATAGATTTAGAAAACTATTTCAGTGTAAACAGCAAACTGCAAGGAAGTCTTTAAATCTAGAGAARATAAATGGAAGCAATCCCAATTGTTCAGAGGGAAGCCATTTGCAAAACAAACCAGAAGTGCAATTTGAGGAAGGGTTGAAAACGACAGCAAAGATACTTAATTTCACTTGTACAAAGTGCAAGGATAATATTCGATACAGCCCRAATGATCTACAGAAACATTTTCAGCTGTTACACTATGGCGAGTTGCCTTTGTATCCTTGCGAAATGTGTAACTTCTCAGCTAATGACTTTCAGTCATTTAAACAGCATAGACGCACCCATCGCAGCACTTTAGTAAAATGTGAGCTCTGTAATGATGAGCATATGTACACTTTGTTGGATTTGACAAAACATTTCACAGCAAAGCATTGTGTAAACGGTCACTTTCAATGTGAAAAATGCGGGTTTTCTACCCAGGATGTGGGCACATTTGTTCAGCACATTCACAGACATAATGAGATTCCATATAAATGTGGAAAATGCCATCACATAAGCTTTACAAAAGAAGAGTTCCAGAAACATCTTCTTGTCCATACTGGTACGTTTCCTTTTGGTTGTCAGTACTGCAGTTACAGCACGCCACGGAAAGATTATCTTTTAAAACACATTATAGCTTTGCATAGAGACCACCTGTATGCAAAAGAAAAACTGGAAAAGGATAAATGCGAGAAAAGAATAGTGAAGACATCAACAGGATTAAAGCTTGTGTTAAGAAGGTATAAAACAGGAACATCAAAGAAAGCACTCTGGAGACGRAAAAAAATAAGCAGTGGAAGTGACAATACTGAAGAAACAGATTCACAAATATTAAGAACTATGAATAAAATCCACCTGAAGCCTGAGGAGCTGAACCAGTTTGTAAGAGATGTGGAGGTAAATGAAGAAAAAGATGAAATTATGTATACTGAAAAGCATAATTTTGCAGGTGGAATGCTGTCTGCTACTACTGCACATTATAATAAAGCAGATGATGGAACAAGCTATGGCCTGGGATTACTGAGGAACGCTGTCCATGGGCCCACAGTATTGATGGTCAAAAACAATAAAATATCTGTTCCAGCAAATTACAGTGCTAAATTTATGGGATTTAAAATGGTAGATGGAAAGCAACATATTGTTATAAAACTATTACCTACGAGTAAGCAAAACTCGCATTTGTTGGGTCAGAARGCTGATCTGATTAAAGATGGCTCTACATCTTTGCTACAGACTGCTGATCCTTGTAGCTTGTCTTCAGGTGCTCTATCACATGTGACTGATCARACAACCTTGAAGAACAGTTCTGTTCACCCATTAAACTCTACTCCATTTTCTTTTTCTACTTCTCATCTAGGAAAAACAAAAGTGGAAAAACAAAATAACTCTTTATTGTATGGTAGAAGTGTTTCCCAAACTGTAGCACCTTCTAATGTAGCTGTGGGAAAAAGTTCAAATCATTTGCAAATGAAATTGAGCTCAACTATTCCTGCATGTGATGAGGTGACAAAAGTTGGAACTCGAAGTAGTATCTCATGGGGAAACTATAGTCCTCCAAGTCACCCTCAGGTATTACCACCTGCTATTACAAATACGCTTCATTATGACCCTGTGAAAACACCCTTCTTCCCTGAACTGAAAAAGCAAAATGGTGGCCTGAACAATAGTAATGGAGCTAATAGTATGTATTATTCACCTTCAGTTGATTCTTCTAATGAAGGGTTGCTTGCTTTTCATAATTATTCTAAAATGGACACTTCAGATAACCAGTGTAGCATTTGGATGTCAGCAGATGACAAAAATAAWGAATTTATGTCCAGCAAAACACTTTCTTTTCAAAACAGTAGGAGAGGTGAATCTGCATCTTCATTTTCAGAGTCAGTGAAAGSCTTAAAACCAGAAAAAATTATATCATCTCAGTCAAATATTAATAAAACTTATGGACACATAAACACTAAGAATAACTGTATATCTTCTAAAAGCCAACCTAAATGTGTTATTGACAGAGAGTGTTTTATGGAAGACCAGTGTAGCAATGGCCAGCGGTATTTGGACACTAACATAAATCAAGGCTTTGAGAATGTAGCAGAGAAGTTTCAAGAAAATGCCTCTGATTGTGTTAACTCAGCCTTAATGCCTAAAATCACATCAGTTTTYTCATTACAGAGTGAACAGGCAGCTAATTATTTGTCACCTGAAATAAACCAGTTATTGCAAGATGTGTTAAAAGTCAAATCAACTACTCAGCAAGAATCCCATAGCAAGTCAAATAACTGTGTAAAACTTTGTTCTGAGAAGTTGCTTCCCAGTCATGAGACAGGAAATAAAACCTTTATGCATTTAAAGAACTCGGCAACTGCATGTGAGTTTCAGAGGCCTCCTGCTAATGTAGGCTTTCAGTTTTATAAGCGGGAGTTGAACTCAAGATGTAGCACAAAGGAAGGTACACATTGTGGGAAAGAAAGAAAGATACCCAGAGCATCATTTGATTCACAGGGAGTGGATAAATTATCCAGAGCTGCAGGTGTTGGTACGTTGCTTAAAACCCATACAGATGCAATCGTAACRCAGCAGTTAGTGAAAGATAAAACGCGGTCTACAACCCAAAATCCTAGTAGCTTTTCACCAGTACATCAAGAACAGAAGAAAACCCTTCTAGTTCAGTCACCACCATCAGGATTTTTTGTACCTTTGCACCTCGCTAACCAGCCCGGACTACAGGTTGTTTCAGGAAAATCTCTTCCATCCACCAGCTGCTCAGATGGTCATTTGACTAAAGGTGTACCTGCATCTTTTGTTTTAAATAAAGGACCTGGAATGTTTTTGACTTTTAGTGGGGCAATTGGAACAGTTGCAAATGTCCCTAGTGATAGTTCTCAGGTTTTAGGAAGAGTTGCATCCAGAGAATATGGTAAAATAACCATACCAGCTTCAAGAACAGATGTGAAAAATGACAGTTTTAGAAGCATAAGAAGTTCCAGTAGTAGGAGAGCATGTAGTACAGCAAATGACTCATCAAGTAGCATGCCATTCAAAGGACCTCTTGTAATTACAAACTCATCTAAGTCATCTGTGAAAGGAATTTCTTCTGTGAAAGTGTTAACAGAGCATCAGGATGCAGTCTTTGGTTCCTTGGAGTCAGTAAAAGAACAGGAAATTCATCAGAAGCAACATGTTTATGCGCTTTTGCCTGATGGAAAGCAGGCAGTTTTTCTGAAATGTATGACACCAAACAGGCCTCTAGTACGTAAACATAGTGTTTTTCAYGATAATACTTATTATCAAAATTGTCAACCAAAGAAAGCTGGAGCCATGCAACAAAAGCTTTTGGTGAAAATTAAGACTTCTACTTCAGAGTCACTGGCTGATGCAAATCGGTCAGTAAGCAGCTCAGTGCCCTCACTACAGTTGGATAACATGCAGTCCCTTACTCCTGCACTAGCACAGAAACAAGCTAATCTTACTTCTAGTGATGCCTTAATCTTACCAGGTAGGTTAATGCCAGCAAATGCCTCTGTGGCAAACTCTAATCCAGCATGTTGTATTCATCCTGTAGAACCTGTGCATTCTGCCAAACCTGCAGGGACACGGTTGCAAAAAAGTTCTGCCGAGAGTACGCAAGTAATAACAGTTAACAGTAGGAATAGCTTTGGTAGTCAGAAGTCCACGTGGAGCACCAGAAACAGAATCACAAAAGTAAAACCTCGTTTAAAACAAACTGGGCCTAAAAGTTCAGAAGCTATGGTTTTGCAAAGAAACAAGAATTTCAAACGAAAAAGGAAGGATAATTACTCAGAACCTCCCAGAAAGAAAGTAACATTGCACAGAAAGTGTAAGGAAAAGAATCAGACTGGAGTTGTTGGTGAATCAGGTGGCCCTTACAA
The DNA here is from genome assembly GCF_003343005.1 of Rhea americana. Taxonomy (NCBI): domain Eukaryota; kingdom Metazoa; phylum Chordata; class Aves; order Rheiformes; family Rheidae; genus Rhea; species Rhea americana. The sequence continues at coordinate 1,178,290 of NW_028185284.1, forward strand.
ACCAAGAGCATCAAAAGAAACTGTGAGGACTTTGAAACTACTTCCTTTTAATTCTAAGCAACTTGTGAAATGCCCTCGGAGAAATCAGCCAGTTGTTGTACTTAACCATCCTGATGCTGATGTTCCAGAAGTTGTAAATGTAATGAAAACTATTGCTAAATTTAAAGGACATGTTCTTAAGGTTTCATTGTCAAAAAGAACTATTGAAGCTCTTCTGGAGCCAGCTTTCTGCAATCCTTTGGACCTAACTACTGATGATCTTTCTCAAAAGAGGCACAGGACGATAAAACCTATTAGCCCTGTAAAAGAAAGATTTGTGTTAAAATTGACACTGAAAAAGACTAGCAAAAACAATTATCAGATTGTAAAAACTACCTCTGATAACACCTTGAAAGCTAAGTTTAGCTGCTGGTTTTGTGGTAGAATATTTGACAATCAGGATAATTGGGTAGGACATGGACAGAGGCATCTAATGGAGGCTACTCGAGATTGGAATTTATTAATGTAATGATGACTAGTGAAGAAAATAAATCTTAAATACCATGCAGTACACCTTTTAAAAAGAGAATCTAGTTGAATTATGACATACAGGTCATTTTGTTTTGTATTTCAGTATTGTAATTGATAATGCAAAATGGTTGTATTTTAAAAGGAAGAACAGATTCTCTCGGCATCAAGGTTTTGAGATCGATCGAGGAGCTTTGTGATTTAGATAACTTGTAACTAATTAAAAATACAATTCCATAAAATATATATTATTTTTTGTTACTACTATCATGTCCTATATTTTTATTCTATAGAATGAGTCTTCAGGGCTTTTGTTCTGTACATATTTAAGAAACCTAAACATGTAAATATTTTTATACTTTCCAGTTATTTGGTATAATTTTTTGCACAGAAGTTATTCCTTCCCCCTCTTATTTTTTCAGTTCTGTGCATGCACTACTAAAACCAATTTAATTTTTTTTCCAACTACACACAGCTTTTATCCTGGGATTTTTTTTTCCACTTGTTAGCTCTTGATTTTGTTTTTCAGGGATTGAACACTATTGTTAGCAAGTGCCTAAAAGATGTGAAGCAGTTTACATTATGTCAACTGTGTAACCATAGGTCCAAATAGGGCCATTTCCCCAATAGGTTCATTTAAACAAAGCCATATGTGAATGCTTTAAGCTATATTGCTATGCACATGACACTTGTACTATTTCTGTGCAGTTTGTCTACTTTCTTAGTGAAGTATTTTTCATATAAATTAATAAAACATGTTATGATTGTGTTTAATACAGTGAGCCTGAGAATGGAATCAGTTGAAAATATACAGTATATATATTCATAATGTATATGGTGTTTAAGAATGGTGAACATTCCTAATCTGTATTGACTCTGTCACTATTAAATTTGATATAACTTGTGTTTACAGAATACGACTATGAGCATTTATAGAAAATACTTGTTTTGTTTTATACTATGTCTGACACAAACGCTATAGGAGGGGCAGCATATAATTAAGTGYAAAGCAACATTTCAGGCCGAAAGCTGTGGATAATAGTTTTTTTCAGGGTGGAAGTAATGTATCCTCATAATGACTACATAGTATATTTTACTGTTSCATACTCGGATTAACTGCTTTTTAGGGCAAAACCTAGGCTTCAGTTATTGCTCCTTCATTTTAATGGTCAGTAGGGTAATATTCCCARGAACCTGCTTGCCTCCTGTTTGTTACTTTAAGGGTAATCAGCAAAGGAGAATGGCCTTCACATTGCTTAATGTGAATAGGAGGGTATGCGAACAAAGGTCCTTATCTGATCCATAGTGATGGTAGAGTCTTTGTGCTCCAGTTTCTTAATGAATCCAGAAGCTAGATCGAGCCTTCAGTGGGAGTGCCCTTAGCGTAGAGGTGAGGCAGTGTACAGTTCACGTCTTCTGTTGTAGCTGATGGTGTCACCCTTCATGAAGCTCATGAGACATGTTCATGGAAGAGCTTGAATAACTTTTTTACGGATATCGTCACTGCAAGGTCAAATGGGAGATCTTGAGGTTGCAGAGTGCTGGGACCTGTCTGCACTAGTCAAGTAAGCGTGCCAGGAAACGTGCTCTTATTTACCAAGTGCACTGTAAATTTTCTCTTATTGAAGAATGCAGGTAAAGTGTTCTCAAAGCCAGCTTTACGGATGTTCTGCAGGCAGTAGAGTTGGCAGTGAGTGTTCTGGGTTTGCAGCCACATGCTGTGCTATGCAACAGCATAGGTGTCGTTGTAGAGTTTTGCCTAAGTACTGGAAGATTACATCTTAYGTGTACAGCTTCCAAAAGCATTGATGGAAAAAAAATGTCAGAATTGAGTACTGGACCTGGAAAAGGCTGGGGCATTTAAATCACYGAGATTTTAAATTATATGCAAGTCCAGTGGTAGTTCTGCGTGACTTTTTCTATAATGTGAAAGTGGAGCTTGACCTGCTATCAGTGAAGTAACTAGAAGTCCCTTAGGGCTTAGGAATGTCACTTGGAACAGAATTAGAATCATGTTAATTAAAAAAAAAAAAATCACAGTGAAAACAATTGAAAGCAAAACCTTTAGTACTTAGGCATTTTTTCTTGATGTGTCCATGGGCAGGGAGATGCATGCTAGCTCTGTAGCTAGAGAGCTACATATAGGAATCAGTTTAAGTACCTGAGCCAGTGAAGACAGCATAGTTTGGGGTGAATTAATATGCAGTTGGAGTGCTTTATATATCAAAACTGGGTCATTTTGTGAGCTACAAAGTGTACGTGATCTCTGACATAAGTTCTGACAGGAACGTCAAAGACGACTTGTRCAGTGATGAGGAATTTTGTTAGGAAAAGCGTTATGAAGAAGCATTAACCTTTTTGGGGTTGAAAGGATCTGTCGGCTACCTTGGCTTTCTCTCCTATAAATTCAGAAATTGAATGCCTGATTCTTGGACACTGTAGTCGCCTTTTCTGGCAGAAATATCTGTGAATTTTGTTGCTAAAACTTAGCAGCTTGGTGTTGGTTTACTAAGGATGACAGATTTTTGTTACCAGTTACTTAACACAGAGGTAGAAGTCTCGCTGTGGAGTTAAGGGGGTTTTCTCTGTATTGATGAATCGTGAGGGCATTTATGTACTATCGTTTCATCTTTTTTTTTTCCCCCACCAGTCTGTGTTCCTATGAATTTGGGAGCCTTATGCAATACCATGAAGAAGAACACTGTAAATTGAAGAAATCCTGAAATAAGGTTGCTTTATATGATCTTACTTCATTGTCGTGTGTCACTTTATCCATGGATGTCTCTCTCATTCAGTACAGAAACCTGTTGCTCGCTAACGAGCAGTGATTTAATATTTTGTTTCCCGACTCTTAACTGTGTTCCTGTATTCTTTAATGCACATTCCTCAAGTATTGTTCTGAATATAGAATTCTATTTTTTATTTTTTATTTTTTTGTATAATGCTTCATTTGAAGTCTGAGGAGTTTGGTAGTGCTGAAGATCAGATTCCAAGGAATTGCAGGTCAGAATTCCATTAAATTAGGTATTAAAGATCACAGTTACAGATCATCAGTAGAAAGTTAGGCTTAAACAAACTGACCAGCATCACAGTGGATGTGTAAATGGTGCAGGGATGATACACAGTTCTTGAAGGAGATGTTCAACTATATGAAGCTACTTTTCTACAAGTAGACTCCTGCAATGTTTCTTTACACCTTTCTCAGCTTCTTCAGTAAGTGGGCAAGGTACCCTATAAACAACAGTCTGTCATTACACAACTATGATTTATCCGCAAAGTATCACTTCTGAGCTAAATGAAATATATAAATCTATATGGAAAAATAGTAAATGATCATATATTTAATGCSTGTGTTTTAGTAGATACTGCTGATGTGACAAATCAAGGTTGCACAGGTTTCTTTTGAATGCTTGACTTATTTGCAAATGTAACATTTTAAGATAGCTTGTAATGTGCAGACAGCAAAATAGAATTTTAACTTRGCTGTTGTGTTTGGGGTCATACAGAAGTAGATGCAAGAGCAGAGTCAGCAAGAAAAACTTTCTATGAGAAAAGTGTGAACACAGATGTGGCCTACTCCTTATTTGTACAGTGTTTGTGTGTTTCTGACTGTAAAGTGGCCTTAAAGGAGGCCTAAAATCTAGCCCATTGTGTATTCTTTATAACATCAGTAACTCATTTTTTTCTACTTCAGTAATTCCAACATTTTAACAAAAAACGTGTGTTTAACATTTGTTCCAGGGCTGTTGTCATGTGAGACTTTTTTTTTTTTTTTTTTTTTTTTAAAAAATTTTTCTAAAAATTTGCCTGCTGCTGGTGATTTAGACTGAAGGAAGAATGTAGTTTTGTAACTTGCATGTCTGAACACTTGAATTTTTGAGAATGCAAGTCCTTACTCCTTTCACAGAACAACATTGACAGGAATAAGTTGCAATACTCATTGTACTCTCATTTCCGTATCAGGTAGGCAGAAAAGACTATCTCCTATGTACCTTAGTAAATGTGCTAGTTTGAGAATTTAGGGCAAACAAGAAAAAAAAATCTGTTTTAAAGCCAAATTTTTAGTTCTATTATTTATTTTACTTTTTCCTTTGTAGCTCTTCAGTTAATAACGGTTATCCAGATGATAAATGTATATAATAATAACAAAGCAATATGGGGGGAGAGGTGTTGCTCTATCTGTCAGAGATCAAATTAAAATACCTGTTGCCTGCTGAAGACACCTCACAGCTTTAGTGGCAAATGCTGGCACTGCAGCAGCTGTAACAAAGTTTCAGGTATAGTATCATCAAGTTACCATTCCTTAGGTTCAGTATTGGCTGTTGAATCAACATAGCCAGTGTTTTAACATGACATGCCCAGCCTTAGTACTAGTATATTTGAGGTTCTTGGAAAATGCAGATCTTTTGCTCCTCCCACACCCAAAACTTTCTTCTTTCCAGCTTAGCTCTTGTTTCAGAATATGTCTACACTGCAGACCGCCCAACTCAGTTATAAAACTGTGACTGGATATTGGAAGCAAAGTAACCAGTTTGCTTCCTGTGCAACACCATGAGCATACAAAAATGCGTAATTACATACTGCTGTGCATGTATGTTTGCATGAGGCCTCACTTTGTGCCTAAGATGTTCTCATCTCAGGATGAATGGATTGTTTTGTGAAAGAAGGTATTGGTCATAAATTCTATGATTCTAAGGTATTGCCTGTTAAATCCATGCCTCATTTTGTTGATGAAATTGTAAGGTACCCATATAATAGGGCAGAGAACTGCTAAAAGGAAAAGGGTTTTGGGATGAATGTTTATCTGGAGCATATTACGGTATTTTTAGGTCAGCCTCAAAGTAATGTGCTTAGAGCTGAAGGTCAGTGGCTGCAGTGTTCTGAGTACATGAAGTGATCAGTATTGCTAATTACTTTGAAAAGTCTGACACTTAGTCTCACAAATGGAGGCCCACAGCTACACCTCAGTTTCACTTTTCCATGCCTTTTTTTCCCCAGTTGTAGAACGACGGTGACACCATACCTTCACTTCAGAGAAAATATATATGAAGAACGTAGACACTTCTGTGAGGAGCATCATATAAAGACCAACAGGAAACAGTTGTCTTAAGAACAAAGGTTAAATGCTGTGGAGTATATGACTGAATAAGGCAAGGACTGCACGTGAATGGGAAGAAAGCTAAATATGAAGTGGCTGCTTATTCATGGAATATTGTCCATTGTGAGTATTGCTTGAAATGGTCAAGAGATGTTTGATATAATTAAAACGGATTCTGCAAGAATTAAATTAGTTTAGCAATGAAGCAGTTTGCTTAGGCCTTCAATACTAGCAATTTGAAGACAACAGATTTTAAGAACTACTAAGCCAAATGTGTATGCTAAAGATATAAAAAAGATAGGTTTCGTAATAACAATTTATGAATGAGCTTATACAACTGTATACATTAAAGACAAATCAGAGGTAGTGAATTGGACCCTTCCTTGCTGGAAAGATGCTAACAAGTGTCAGCCTGCAACACTTCCATACATTACTGACTTTATAATATTTTTATTTGCACACTGAAAATACAAACAAATATTAATGAAGCATCGAGAATAAAGCTGACGAAAAGGACAATGCACGTTCAGTAATCTCAAAAATTCAGGCAGCTTTATTGCCACTAATCACAAGAAATACAGTCCCTGTTTTCAGTTTATACACAGTGATACCTTAGGTTTAGATGCTCTAACTTCTGGAGCTGTGCACTTTACAAGGAAATTTCTGAAAGCTGTGGTCTGTGGTAAGTTTAACAAGTGGAATGAGCAGTTCCATTTGAGTTAAATTTGAGTATTCTCACTTTTAAAATGAGAATGTCCTACAGGAACTCTAAATAGCAGTCAAGGAACCAGGCTGCAGTATGCAGTTGTTGTTGACATGATTTTGAATACCCATGTTGTCACAAATGCACAGATAAGACTATATCTGCATTGGCTTCTTCCGTTAAATATGAATTTTCTGATAAAATGATACTGGGTTGAAGTTTATGAACTGCATCTCTTACTATTCAGTGGATGTTCTTAAAGAATATTCTCCATAGTTTTGGATGATCTTCTTTAATACTTGTTCCACAAATTTTAGGATGTTGCAGGAGGTGATTAAGAAAATCTCGATCTTAGCAGTTCAGTTTGATTATGAAACTCTTACAATATGTTTCAGTTTTGTTGAGTCTTTTGTGTTGTTTTGGCTGTCAATTAGAACGAGGGATGTGCGCTGATGATTCTCTACTATTTCAGCAACACTGTCAAAGCGCTGGATAGAGAAAAYGAAAATTAATTAGTAGTGTTTGTTCCCTTTAATGCTCTAGCATTGACAATAATTACTATATTATCTTTTTCTCTTTGATTCTCTCTTCACTGAAGATGGTGGAATTGAGACTCTCATTATCAAGTGAGATGCTCTGCCTTTTAGTAAGAGCACTAGTCCTGTACTTTGTCTTGATTCTAATCACACATTAAATTTGAACAGTGAAAGAGATTACTGCCACTAGCTGTCTCATCTCATGCTCCGTTCCCTTTGTGGTTGCTGCCTGCACTAACTGAACTGTACAATTTATAACTTGGCATATTAAACTGACACCGCTTTCAGCTTAGCTTAATATACCAAGCTGCCAACTGTGGCAGTTTGGGATCTGCGTGATTTGTGGTTCTGCTACCTGATAGAAGGCTAGTAATCGCTGAGAGTGAGATGGTACAAACAGCTAGCAATGATAATTGTTTCAGCTATGCAATTTTAATCCATTTGTCAATGTGAATTAATACTCTGAATCTCCAAGGTCTATTGCTCTTCCTTTTGGTTTTCATCCAAATACATATATGGGACTGCATCTTTCACTTTTTCCCTGAGGTCATTTTTGATCCTTTGTTGAAGGCCAGATGAGGTCCGGGATATTATTTGTTCTGTAGCCTCAAAATGTTGCCTGGGAGGCAGATAATTAGGGTCAGGGAAGCCTTTCACTTCCCTGAAAAGTCTACTCTGTGAAGTGATAAAACCCAATTTTTATTAGTATTTGTGTTCCAGATCTTTGTGCAGCTGTCAGAGTCATTATCTGTGTGGTATAATAGCCAAGGAGTGATTTTTACACTCTGGAACTTGAGTTTAACATTTTTTTTAATCCTGTTTTCACATAAAGTGCACTTACTCTCTTTTTTTGATAGAGTTTGAGAGAAGGAGCAGTGATGACTTTTTTTTTGACTTGTTTTTTTGAAAAGTTATTGGCATATAGCTGTTCTTCCTTTATACTTTTCCAAGAAACTTAATTGGAGCTTAGGTAAAAGGTGAATAGAGGACTAGAAATGGCTGGAGAATTTATATCTAGAATTTATATCAGAATTGTAATTCAGATCCTCATAACTGCACAAAATGGTTATATGAGCATGTTTTAAATGAGATCTGTGGTTTTAATTAGTTACAATGTGCAGTAGCTGATGTTACACTAGTTTAATTAGCTTGATGAATCAGTTATCTTATAGGGCATAGTTTTATCCTGATGCATAAAGAATCCTTTTGGTCATAGTGCAACATACCTTAATCTTTGCTTATAAAGCTATATAACTGAAAAAAAGTAAATATGGAAAAACCACCCTCTCACCTCTTCACCATTTTTTTCTCTGCCCAGTGCATATTGTCTTGTTGATTCAATAAATCGTACAGGGATGTTGTATACTCTTCTGTTATAAAACACAACCAGTGTGTATGGTTGCCTTGAATCCTGTCCAGAACTCTTTCTTATTAGGAAAGATCCATCCTAAAGAAAGAAAAGAAAATAAATGAGAATATTTAATTTATTTCTTCCAACAGCTTAGTCTGTTTTTAGTTTCATTTTTGTATTAGCATTAAACTCTTTTCTCCCATTAGGGAAACTTCATAGAAGRAGACAGGAAGTAGCATGTATTCCTGTTGTCCAAGATTAGCTTACAAACATGTCCTTTAAGAGCCACCTTTTCTGCTGCTTCTGTCTGTTCTCTCTCAAAAATAAACATGCAGTATCAGCAGTCTGTTGGGGTCCACAGATGATTAGTAAATTAAATTACTATCAGTGGCAGTCGTTAGGCAAGAAAGCAAATGAAAGCCTTTCATTTTAGAGAACGCATATGAACTATCAGGTCTTCCTAACTCTCAACTTTCTCTCCCGTGCACTGATCTTTGCTCTGAGTTACACTGATACAACTTTGATTGTCTTGAGATGGAAAACAGCAGTTAAGARTTTCACCACAGTAATTTCTTGTTTGACAGCATTTGTATGGGATAATATTCTGACCTGTTCAGCATACAACTCACATTCTTAAAATATATCTAGTTGTCTTTCTTTTTTTTTTAATTTGAAATTTTTCTTAAAACAGACATTCTCGAAAAGTCAGATATACCTTATTTGATCGGTACAATGCATCTTCTGCTGTTTTTCGATCACAGGCAGCAGCATACCATGCTTTACTATGAACACCAGCATCCTAGAGAGAGAAAGAAGAAGTGTTACTTGTGTGACATCATTGGATATTACTATCAACACCTGTAAAATAAAATAATAATAATGGAACTTGGCCTTAGGGGAGTTACAACTAAATAATGATGACTGAAGAACTCAAATGCAGAACACTTTGGGAAACACAGAATTCAGACAAGTCTTTTCAGGAGCTCATGGTTTTCACTGGCTAGAGGCAGTACAGAGAAAAACTAGTGTGTCAGAACAGTGGTAATGGATGAATAATAGAAGCCTGATATATGATAGGAGAAAGATATCCTGAGGAAACCCCCTCAGGTACAGCTAGAGAGTAGTTTGGCATTTTTAAAGCAAAAGGCAATTCCAGTAGCATTTAAGGAGGGCTTTCAGGAAATGCTGAGGAGTAGTATGACCATTAACAATTTAAATGCTATTCAGCTGTGTCTTAGCTCATAAAATATCCAGATTTGCTAGGTATCTAAGGTTTTGTGAAGGAAATTTTCCATATGCTTAATGCTAGTTGTGAACATGACCAAGACAGCCTACCTCCAGATGGAGGCAAAGTGTGTCTTTGGTTCTCTTTTTTGTTATTAAATGAGGACAAATGGATGATGTCCCACAAAACACAGGAAGCATTAAATGTCTTCCCCCTACTTACCCAGCAATTCAGCACACTGTACTTTCATCTAAGACATATGAGATTTGGATTCAGCTGAGGTTCTCTTATTGGAATGAGTCTGAACATATCTTCACATTTAAAACAGTGTTCCTGACTAAAAGGCATAAGCTATCTTGTGTTTACCATGGGTGCCATAGACAAAGATTACATCTGTGACAGAATGCAGAGGGGCTGATACCTTATAACGTACCTCTTGGGTACTTCATTTCTGTGTGGTGTACCCCGTCAACACCTCACCAAGATTACCCTTCTCTCCATTTATTGCATGTTTGGCMAGGCTCTGTACAGTGACTGGACTTGTCCAGTAGCTGCCCCTCCAGGGAAAAACGTTGGACAAAGAACTTCATCATGGGGACACAGGGTTGGAAAAAGATACACAGGAGGAAGACTGGGAACCCAAAGATGGTTGGATTCTGTTTTAGAAGATAAAAAGTCTAGTAGCATAAGAAGGGTAAAGATAGAGATGGGAGGAGGTGACGGAAATGGGAGTGAGTGTGGTAACTGATTATGGTTTGGGTATAATAGGATGTGCTAGAAAACTGGGCAGTAAGTTTCATGATTTTTTGGGTGTACATAATGAATACATCTGGGTACTGGCCGCCTTGCTCATTCAAATGGTTTGCTCCAACTCTGTAACAGAAAGCTTAGGATAAAATTCCTTTTCACAGAAGGTTTACGAAACCAGTCTGTCACCTTTGTACAAAACAGATTAAGGATGAACCTGTGTATTATGACCGAGCTGGTCTAGCTGGCTCATGGCGGCCAAAAAAGGAAGGTCTTGGCCTTTCCCTTATGCTCATTCTGTTGCTCCTCTGACCCCAGGATGAGATAGTTTGCTTTGGTAACTGCAGAAAAGCACGTTACCTTTTCTTTATTTTCCTTGTTTCRTGTTTTGACTGCCAGGTTGGTTTACTGTCAGTTTAATGATTTGGCTCAGCTCACTGCAGGCTCAGAAGACTACCACATAAGCATATGGCTGGGAGCAGGGAGGCAGTGAGGAGAAAGCAGAACCTACTTTTTGTGGGCATGAAATTCKCGGATTAGCTCAAGCCATATCATGTAACCTTACCTCCAGTGTCCTTCAATGTGTCTCTCCTGTTGCACTATTTATYGGAAAAGGACAGGATGAGAGAAGTTGCAAGTATGCAAGGTACTTAAGCCACTGTGGGAATGTATGCAGTAAACCCACCTTTATTCAACCAAACAGGAAGGAATTGACTGCCCCAAAGCCTTCTTTCTTCCTAGCACTATCTGTAGGGTGTACTCTGGGAGCAGAGAGCTGTTGCTGGTGTTTGGATGGGAGCCAAACAGGTAATGAACTTATAGTGGCATGAATCAGGTCTGTGAGCACTTGSATAGTACGGCAAATGGTAGTACTGCTGTACATTATAATTGGTGGGAAATAACACCAACTTCAGTAGTTAATTTTCATTTTTTAACAAAATGGATGTTCTAAGGCTTCAGTTTTGCTTGTGGGTGTTGCATAAAAGCTGTAAATATAATTATTACAAGCCATTTATTTTAGTGTCTATTGGATTGTTTATTTGAAACTGATTTTTATAAAAATATCCGGTGTGACATACTGCTAAAATTGTTCCAGAACTTTGAGTCCTTTGTGTTTCTCACTGTTGTATTATCTTTTTCATGGCAGCCTTTTAGAACATATGGCGTTACTGGCTCTGCATAATAGAGCCTTTGTTTTGCACTCAACAGAACTATTTTTACCTTATTTGTGACTACTAGGCTAATAGRAATGGCTTCCTGCATTTTGTGGTCTCCCTTCATCCAAAAGGAGACTAAGGAGTATAGTATGGAAATGAAAATAGYTTTGTGTTTGCTCAGATGACTAATCTTAATGCTTAATGTTGGAACAAAGCAGGAAAAAAAAGGTCATAAAACTACCTTAGTATTAACTGTAATGAGAGGGGTCTGTTTAAGGGRGCAGAAAGGAGTAGATCAGTGTGGGGAGAGGCATCACAGAGTCCACAGAGAAGGGTAGCAGCAGCTTCTTTCTCTGTCTCTACAAGTTTTACTGAAACCCCAAACTATACTAAACCAGGCAGTGTTCATAATGGCATTCTGCTGTGTTGGGCTATTCAGCAGAGCTGCTTCCTTTTTCTCCTGTAAGTTTCTGCAATTTTTTAGCACATCAGTGCATACTAATRCTATAGCTGCAGATGGCTTCATTGGATCTGCTTGGTGCATTTTTTTTTTCAAGAACCCTAAGAGGTAAAAGTATAGCTACAGATAGAAAAAGGCAATTAAAAGCTCTTTACGATCATCTGTCAAGGGCTAAACTAAATACTCTATCATTTGATACAGGGAAACCTGTTGTGTAGTGTATTAYGAACTGGAGATTTAGGAAGACCTGAAACTTAACTAAACAGAGAAGCTTTTCAGGTTTTGTTTAAAATAACTGGTAGAGTGCTAAGGTTTGGTATAATACTGTTTAAGCATTTTTCTGTGGTTTTTTGGAGCTCTCCTGAGCTATGTGTTCTAAACATTTTGGATGAAAGCAGACATTTAGATTACTTGTGCCATAAATAAAATTTTCACTGCAGATGGGGCCAAAGTCCTTATATAAAGGGAAAATTGAATGTGTGGCCTCAGCAAAGGAGCTTGACTTAGGAATAGGAAATACTACTCTAAGTAAACTAAAGGATTAGTGGACTTCTTGAACTTGAATTGTCTTTAGCTAGTGTTATACCTGGTCTGCAATACTTGAAACTGATGAAAAACTGCTGCGAGGGGAAGCACCCAGAGAACGGTTTGCAGCTTCTGGCACTTCTAGAAAAGACAGAGAACAACRTATTTAAGTTTCTAAAGTACATTTTGTTTTGTTATACATAATTATTTGCTGTGAGAATTTTGGAAGATCTGGAAATGCTTGACCTGTGATATCATTCAGAAAAGAGAGTGCCTTGTCTGCTCACAAGAGGATCCTTGTATATAAAAATAGAGAAACAATTTGAAAATAACATGGTTAATAGCTAAAGCTGTATTTAATATGCAAAGAAAAAACAATCCTAAGCAAATCAGAATATAGCAACAAGTAAAGAAAAATCAGGAAGACAATGTGAAAAGTACTCAATCTAATGTGAGAYGCAGTCATACAGGTGAGGGAGTCGTCAAAACTCATGTAGTTCAGAGATCATTTTTCACTTATTTCATCCAAGTGAATTATTTGCACATGTGTGCAAAGAGCTTAGGCATCAAAAGAGAGGCAGAACTAGTAGGAAGGAMTATGAAGTTTGAAAATAATAGAGCACAGTAGAAAACGTGATATCTTGTGAATGGAGAGCATAGCAGAAAATCATGGCTGAAAGACAGATGTTGAAGAATCTCAGAAATCCAGAAATTAAGAGGAAAAGGTTTGAGTACTGTTGCATGCTAATGATGTGATAGAAATATGGGAAATAAATGTCGATAAATATGATAGTGATTGTGCGATGATTCAGAGAACTGGAGAATACAGTTGGACTGGAGAGCTCAAAAGACCTCTGTGTGACATAAATTTAGATTTTCTTTATAGTGAAGAGGCAGTTATCTGGAAGCTGCATTCCAAGTAGGCGTGTGGGGCAAAAGTTGTAAGGAGCAGTTCCAGCTCTCAGTGAATGAATAATTACCTGAAGAAGGCTATTGAAGATTAAGAATTGTKTTCCTGTCAAATTTTGACTGACTAGTTGCAAAAGCTGTAGCTGATGATTCCATTGTATGAATGAAAAATTGCCAGAATTAGACTTTACAAAGGAAATGAAATAAATAAGAGGTTCCTTAACCACGCAAAAAAAAAAGAAAAGAGAGAATGGGACTGTCTGCAGAAAGAACTGCATTGAGTTTAAAGATAATCTAGGTACTAAATAGGAGTTCTGGTGCAGGAATCGAAATTTCCATAACCAAGTTAGAAGCAAAATTGTGGAAGCTTTGTACCTTTGAACTGGCAGGCCTAGATAATCTTTATCCCATAAGTCTGAAAAACTGGCACATGAAATTACAGGGCTGGTAGCAATTATTGTAAATAAATTTCAAGTCAGGGTGGTACTGTATTACTGAAGAATACCAAACATAATAGTTATATTTAACAAAATGGAAAAAGTGACCTGAGCAGCTATAGACCTTTTTGTCTGACTCAACAGAACACAAGGTCCTAGAAGAGAATCTGAAGGAAAGAGTATTTTAAAATGTGGAGACAAAGGGAAAAAAAAAATCAGGATAAAATCTGGCATTTACTCAACTAGATGAAATCAGACTAACATTATAGCTCTTTCATAAAATAACTAATTTATTTGAAAAGGGAATATGGTACTCTACTCACCGTGGACTTTGGTAGAGCATTTGATAATGTGCCATGTGGGAAATTAGTGCTTTTAAAGAAGAAAATGAATGTTAGTGCAAGACTTTTGTAGTGATAAGGAAGAGACAGAAGGTTGTGCTGAAAGGACGTTTTAGATTGGGACCAATTGCATCTGTGATAGAGTTGCTAGGGACCTGGCACAAAATGAGTGTGTGTTAATGAAATTTGCTTATCAGAGCATTGTTTAGAACAGAGTAACAGATATAGCACAAAATGTAATATTCCACTGGTTACACTTAAGAGATGAGCAGGAATTTATGCTACAGGTTGGAGCAAATAGTTGCATGTGACAGGAGCAGACAAGCTTAGGAGCATCAGTCCATCACAAGAACATGAACTATTACTATGATTCTGCAGTGTAAAAGGAGATGCAATTGCAACATACATCAAGCAAACATTTCCAGGAAATATAGGGGAGTACTAATAACAGTGTACAAAGTATAAGCTAGACCACATTCAGCCGCAATTCTCATCAGCCATGCACATTATAAAAGGTATGTGCAGACAGAACCGCATACAGAAAAGGGCTGATAGGAAAGGTCAGACAAATGTCTGTCTGCTAAGAAGAGACTAGAGATTTCTCTATGAAAGTGAGTTCATATACAAATTACTTGATTTGTTTTTAACTGTGAACTGAAACTTTCCTAAGTGCCTCTTTGAAAGTATTACTTACAGAAGAGCTTTAGCATTTGCCATTATAAAAATACCATTTTTTCCCTATAGAAAAAGAATAAATGGCTGAGAGCAATAAAAAAATCTATCTAGCTTCCAGGCAAAAGAAGCTTGCAACAGCCCAGAAGAAATTATATTTGGAGTTTTTCTGTGGCAAGGAAGATGTATGGAATCTTTATTTTGATGAAAATTGACCCAAACTGCCTTTCATAAAAATTTCTAATAGTCATAAATGGGAGTGAGGCACATAATTCCCATCTATTTACACAATAATCCTAGTCTACTCCCTTAATTTTACTACCTGTTACATAGCCTCTTGGATATTTAATGTCCTATTTGTATGTATTACAGAGACAAATGTTAATTCCAAACTAACAAATACACATGACATCTGAAAARTAATCTTAATTGAAAGATTATTTTGAATTTACAGATTAATCACATTTTAATTCAAAATCTGAACTATACTTACTTGGCAGAGTTGAGGGCTTTTGGAGCAAAGTCCTGAAATACATATCAAGAAATTATAAAAAYGTCTGAAGAGATCTACACATTAGAATTGTGTATTTGGAAGCATGCAAGGGTAGGACATGCTTCTCACCCATTAGCCCACTGAGAGAAAGAACCAGATACAGGTATTTTTTAAAGTAAGTTCCCACTAGTACTGGCAATTAGGAATTTGAACATTTGGCTTAAATCTTCTCCATCACCTACTTAGAGGCCAAATCCACCCATGCTTTTTGGTGGTAGTTTTATARTATTTGGCTACATTTGCTAGGTTTAATTTTTGCTACTGTGAGGCTTTAAGAAATGTGACTTTTAAAAAAACCAGCAGGCTACAGAGAAAACAGTGCTTCCCTTTGAACCTCCCACACCTGTGTCCAGATTGTGCGGTAGAGCACTGAACTATTCACAAGAGGAGGAAAAGGGATTTTACTTTTGGGCACCACTTGGAAAGGGTGGAAGAGGAAGCTCTTGACTGGCACCTCGCCGTCGTTCTGCTGCTGTAGGTTTCTCTGTAATTTGGGGAAACAAATTTTAGAGTCAAGACTTCAGAAATATATTGTCTCTACTATAAGAATCCCAGTCCTTGAAGGATTTTTTTTGTATTTTTTTAAAAACATGGCAGTGTGCCATCCAGCTGCTTGCTTTATTGACTGGTGGCATGCCACCACATCTGTAGGCAACTAGCTGTGCTCCGAGTGCTGTGAGGAATTCAGCGGGAGATGGTGCCCTCCRAGAGGGGAGCTACGAGACCCAGGAGGACCTGCGGGAACTCAGCCGGAGGAGCTGCGGCCGCCCGGCCGCCTCTCGCCCGCGTGTTAGACGGCGGCTCCCGCTGAGCGCTTGCCTCGGGCAGCTGCTGCCTTGCGCCGAGCAAGCCGCGTTTTGTGCCTGGGCGAGGGACTGTCTCTGGCCAGGAGGCGCGTGTGTGCGCAGCGGCTTCTGCCGAGCTCGGGATGATGCGCTCGCACTTCGCCTCCCTTCCCTCCCCGCTTTGAGCGCTTTATGGCATGTTGCCGATACGTTATGTTCTACGTTACCCTGCCAGTAGCCTCAGACATTCAGTGCCGCTATGGCTGGCCAGAGGCAGTGCTATACTGCTAAAACCAAAACCCTTCAAAAACCTAGAATAAATTGAACGTGATGTTGTTTGCTTTACGTTTTTAATGAGAGAAAATTAAGTTCTGATGAAAGCCAACATTTTCCACAGTAAAGGAGATAATTTACCTTCATTTACAGTTAAGGCCTCTCTGCATGGTAAACTTGGTTTCTGCAATAAAAGAAAAGGAAATCAAATATTATATGGCATATTATTTGTACAGAATATGTATTTTTAATAGTTTTTTTTTAACCCTTTTACATTTAGAATTGACAGCATTGCAGAAGTATTAGGAGATAGGGACATGGCCATTCTGTGACTATCCTCTAGTTGTATGATCCCAAAGCTTTGGATTTTGCAAAATAGATTTGGAAAGAATCTCTGTTTATATATGTAAACAAGATGGACAAGGGTAAAATCTAGATATGAATGCTTAATAAGATGAGTGCATGGAATCCCCCGAGGAATAAGTTTATGTTTTAATAGATGATTCATCCTGGTCTCAAGACATCCAAAGAYGAAAAGTCCATCTCAAATACCTATGAATCAAATTTTGAATATTCTTGACTTGGTCAAGCTATGCTCACTAAACGTCTGAAYGCTTCCCTTTATTGAAGTTTAAATTCAGTTTAGCTGACAGTAAAAACTGTCTCAGCCTTTCGGTTTCTTTTATTTTGAAAAAAATWACAATAAATTGACAGTTTTAAAATATTTTTTCAAATGAATTTATTTGAAAATTTAAACTAGTTCTCCCACAAGAGGTTTTKGGGACATTGTTTTTCTTATGATGAAATATTTATTGCAGATCTTCTGACTATTTATGGTAAAAGCCTACATCTTCCTTGAGCTATCATTCTTACAATATATCCATGTTCTCCATTTGCAGTCCCTGTAGATTTCAGCTGATACTTCTGAATGGCCCATGCTCCCATTTGTTTCTCATTTTATTTAGTCTTTGCACTGTGCATTTATTGTTGATATCCTAGAGTATCATATCCAAACATCAATTTAATCTACATTCCTCTACTTGAGCTTTCTTACTGCTGCTTCATTCAAATAACTACACCCAAATGCTTGTAATTAATGTTCTTTATTTCACTCCTTTTTCCCTGTTCTTTTCATGCCTTTATGTTGTGCCCAAATTTATGATCAAATTGTCTTGCAAGAAAATTAAAAATTACCTCTAAAATTATCACATAATTACACAATTATAAGTCAACTTACTGCTGGATTTACTGCATTAGAAGTTTTCTTTCTGCAGTTTGGAAAAAAAAAAGTATGGTTACTTAACAGATGCATGAAATTGATACCCAAGATATTTTTGGCCAAGGTGACATGCAGCTCTTTACTGGATAGCGGTAGCAGCAGTAAAAAAGATGAAGGGTATCTGATGTAATGTGGCTTCTCAGTAAAGGTACCTATGATATGCAAGGAAGCTAYGCTCTGTCCAGGGCCTAAGATGGCMACTTGGGTGGGTCAGAAAAGTTTCAAGAAACAGAAAAAAATCCAACTATATCTACATTTATAAGCRTGCGCATGCCATGGCTGCGGTATGTGACTAAATTAAGCAAACCAGCTAGCATCTGCCATCAGTTGGAGGCAGTGAAGGGCAATGGCACTGCCATACAAACAGTATTGCAGAAATAATGAAGGATGGCATGAGAGCAGTGATCCTGGCTTGCTTTTATCTAGTCAGGATATGTTTCATGAAAAGCAAYAGAAATTTCTCCTGAATTCTAGTTGCCACAGGCAAGGATAGGATTCTGCTCCTAATACAGCTAGCAATTTACCCCATCCCCCTCCAAGTAGAGATTGTATTSCTTTTTACTCACATGACCCTAGGTAATGGAGAAGGAGCTGCTCCAGTGGGAAATCTGGATTCCTGAGTGCTATTGAAACTATGATCTAGAAATGCATATGATATATTTAGTATACAAGATCAGCARTATCTGAACAGTGGGCTTTCTAAAGGTCCATATTGCAATAGTACAGCCATTTCAGCGTGAGTAATAAAAGTACAAAAAAGTATGCTTTGGTTTAAGTTCTTTCTTGATATGTTTTCAAGCTGATTAAACTAGAGAAGAGTTCAGTAGTCTTCCTCATTGCTGACTGATAAGGATAAAACTTACACTGACACACTCTACTGCATGGTATATTAAGGTCACCAATAACACTACAATGAATCCCTCCCATGTCACCATGACTTCARAACAGAATACTTACTTTCCTCATTATCGTTTGCTTCGCGGTCCTGTAATGGAAAAAAAATGTTAGATCTCACAAGGAGCAATTAAAATATAAATTATTATCTAATAGGAGGTGCATAAATAATCTGTTCTTGGCAAACTGCACTAATGTTTAAAAAGTATTGGTACAGAATGCATATAATATTCAGCATCCTTTTTATCAACTTTCATCAGGAAATTAAAAATATTTTAGCACACAAATTATTTTTGGACGTTATGATAAGCTTGGGATTCATGTAGCATAGAGAAAAGCTGCCCAAAATTTTGCAGCAGGATCTTTTGGTGCATGTTTAAGTTCCGAGCTGGAATGCAGAAATTTYGCGGAAGTTTGGAGTAGGCTGGATAATTCCTTCGTAGGGTGGCTCTTGTGCTGAACTGCGTAACCGCAAATACGCAGGGGCTGATTACACCTCCTGTACAGATGAGAGTTTGCTTGGAAGCCCCATCCTTGGCTGGGTGACTAATCAGCGTGTGGCCCTGCCAAATGTTCGTCTCTCTTGATTCTCTGCCTGCAAAGCTACAATACCCATTTCAGAGGTACGCTGCGAGAGTGAACTAATGAGACGTTGCAGGTGCAAAACGGTAATAGAGCATTTTGAAGTGGGAGTATTYGTGTTAGCACTGATCAGAGTGGATTTGCTGTCCAATGTTCTCCCTTCAGATGGATTTTTTTTWAAAAACCTTATACTGGTAAGAAAAGCTGAGAAATCAAACCATTTCATAAAAGAAGTCCTGGATTTGGCACCGTTCAGGAACTGTTCAGCATCTTACAGGATATAGATCAAATCAATTGGAAGAATGTTGTGATCAAGTGCAAGGGAAACTAAAATGCTACTGCTGTTGTATTTAGTGGTGTGAAGAAAGAAATCAGAAGTACTTGGCATATCTAGAAATTTAGACTGAAAGTGAGACTTTAAGATGTTCTTAAGCCATCTGCATTATGTTGTTACCTTAGCATCCAACTTAGGTATGATCCCAAACTCCTAAACTTAAAAGCCTAATTTATCTGTGTAGTTGTTACTAGAAAACGGTATTTCTTAAGGACAGTTCAGAGCACTGGGCTGGGACAGAGTTCAATGCACATAACTTTTGGCATTGATGCTGATGCGGTTACTGTCACCTTGATTCTTGGTGGTTTGTTCCTGATGTGCGTGCTCTCTCTTGTGCTGGCGCAAATGTTAGTGAAGCTATAGTGCAGAACATTCTGCACTAATGAACTARTGTGGCAGGAAAAGAACCTTTTCTGTATTTGCTTTTGCCCGTTTGCTGCTTGGTTAAATACATTTCCAAGTTGTTTGCTTCATAAAGCCTTTGTTCTTGCGTACTGAAGGAGATGGATTAGGGTAGAGGTAAAAAAAGAGATGATGAACCCAGACATAGTAAATCCAAAGCTTATAATTATTGCTTTGTGGACTGTATTTTCAAGTGATACTGGTTACTCAGACTACCCAGTCTGAGATGTCACAGGAAGACTCCATTTTCCAGAAAATATTAATCCTTTGTTATCTGAATATGGATGAGGCTAAAAAGAAGGTGCTTCAGGTTGGGCAGAATCATGCATTGCTACTGAAAATAAGGTTCTTGGAGTGGCACTGGCATTTTTTAGTAGAAAAGGTTATTATTGTGGACTTAGACTTATCCTTTAAACCCCTTAAAATTTTTCATAAACCAATACAGATGTCAAGTRTGCGTCTTCTGTCCAAAAGATTAAAGAACACAATTACAATATTAGGTCAATCTGAAATTCAAAAAGTCATCTGTTCCTGTTATCTAATCCAGATAATAAAAAGCATCCATATATAACACAGATACTGGGAAAGCTTAACAGATTTTTTTTTATAGCAGCACATTAGTTACTCACTGCTTTTGGATGAAGACGATTTCTGGGAAGAGGCACAATATTTCTGGAAAATAAACAAAATAGGTTAAACTGACTTTTTTTTTTATTTTTTTTTATTTTTTTTTTTATTGCTTGGCTCAGATATGTGTTTCAAGATCTAGAAGAATGAGGTCTGCAGTAAATGGATGTAGTCACAGCTAGATACACTTGTGATGACTCTTCGCCTGTAGTGTGGAACTGTTGTAGCAGAGCCTCTGTCCTGGACCTTGGGTCCCCCGTGACCCTCCCCAGGGCCTCYCTGAACAGCCTAACAGATACCACGTTATGGATGCCACCTGCTCTTCCTGGGGCACGTGCCCTATTTTGTACAGTGATCTCCTAGAGATGAGACAGCGTCTTGGTTACCTAGTCGCTACACTTCTTCTGAAGTGAAATAGGCTGCATACTCCCACTTCCTTTGCCTCTCCCTCCTGAAAGTTGGAATATAAATTGGTAATTTACCAYCCATTACCACTTTACCAGCTGTCCTGTGCCTTATTCCCTGCAAGGGAGCAGGGGTTGTCTGCAAGGGGGCAGAGACTGACAGCTGGACTTGAGATTGGCTTGCAGAGAGGTTTTACTCCTGCAATGCACCCCTAAAGGTACATTCAAGWAAATAGTACTGATTTGGCAGAGTGACTTGAGTACGGAAGTTGACAAGGAAGCTGAAAATTTCATTTTTAACTTCTCCCAAAATCTCTAGCTTGTTCTGTGTGTGTCCTGACGTTCGTTTGTTGTCTGAAGGGTACACAATAGAACAGAAGAGTTTGTCTCCATTAATATTTGTTATTTACATAAGCTGCTTTTGATTCACCTGGAAGCATCCGACTTAGGTGACATGTTGTGCACGTGGGAGTGCTCTGAATTTTGAGCAGGCGCAGAAGGAAGTGGCTTAGTGAACCTAGCAAGAAAACATGAATTCAGAAAGGAAAATTTTATTTTAAAATAATGAATAAAAAARGCATTTCTCCTCCTCATCCTTTCAAAATCCTAAAAATGCCTTTAAGAGAGATTTATTTTTCATATATATTACTCTGGTGTTATTAAAAGTATCAGAGAAATGAGTTAATTATTTTTGTGAAGCTATTCTGAAGACAGATAATTAAATGTATAGCTATCAAGAAGAAAAAATGTGTTTTCTGACAAATTTCAAGTAATGCACAAATATTCATAGCAATGGATTACCTGGTTACTGGTGATGGTGTTGGTTTTTCCTTTAAGAGAAAACRCACTGAATTATTTGATTATCTTTACATTTCATAAAATACATCTGTATAATCATATTTTTGTTATGATAGCAATAACTCAGATTTACTAGAGCTGACTTTCTGCCTATCCCATCTYGGTGCAGATTACTAGGCAGAGTTGTAGAAATCTATACCTCAACACAAAAACGTGAAGCCTTAAGTATGCTGCTAGGCCACATGTCATGGCAGTAGTGGCAAGTAGGAGGAAAATGACTGTGTCAGAAGTGTCATCATTCCTTCTGCTGCACTTGTTCTTCTAGAAAGCATTCGCGTAGGCTGCTGCTTCCCAGGCTGACCACTATCTCACAGGACTGGGAAGCATCAAACCTTCCCCAATTTATTCTGTTCTGCCATTAAGTTCTAGGTGCACACAGATTTGTTCCCATTTTTCCCCTTTGAAAAGCTTGTAATCTTCTCCCCTGCTYCCCCGGTCACATTTATTTATTTTTCCTCATGGACAGAGAGCAACATGAGTGATAAAATTCATAATGGCCTTACCTCTTCTTCAGGAACCTCATAGACTTCTACAGGATAGGGAGGGAAAAACATATTCTTTAGTTAGYAAAAATGCAGCACAGGTTGCCTTAGCAGAAAAAAAAAATGGTTAGGATTGTACTTCTGCTTCTGGAAAAATAATTTGAAGAAGTCCCTTAGAGCTTGCATAAACAGTCACTGTGTAAGTGAAACTTCCTGTCCACCCTCCCCACCCCCACTTTTTTTTTTTTTTTTTTCCTTTTTTTTTGCAGAAAGGGAGATGAATGCTTGTGGTAACATTTAGCCTTTCCTTGACACTCGAAGAGGTAAAGATTAGGTGAATCATAAATCCARACCAACTCATTTGTGTTGTTCCATCTGAGCTCTGTCCCACATTGTATTTGAATTCACAGATATTAAAAGCCGAAAATCACTAGCATCTTATTTATGTCTAGTTTCTTCAATGAAAATTGAACTACATTTCAATAAATTTAATGTCAGGCTTTGTTGCCTTTTTTGTGCTGAAAAGTGTTTAGGTACCCACTAGGGGGAGTTATTTTATTTTTTTAGTGACAAATCTGTCCAGAGATGGTTGTTGGTCAAAAACTAATTTACAGAAAGGCCAGGATTGAAAGGGCATTAAAAATGCCTTAAAAATGTGACAAAACTTTAAGTCAATGAGAAAAAACTTTGTAGTTTATGACTTGAAGGTTTAACACATTACTAATGAATATGCAGTCTTTTAAAGAACTGTGTTAGCAGTTTGTAAAGGTTACTTTCCAAGAAATTAGTATCATGATGAGGAAACAAAACAGCTCAGAGCTAGCACAGCTAAGGGAGATTAAGCAATTATAACTGCACTTTCAAAAGCAAATGTGATCCCTCTCTTATTTGCTTCTGCTTTTTTTTTTTTTTTTTTTTTCCTTTTTCCAAATAACAGCTTTTTACAGAACATACAAACCGGAACACTGTATCACAGGGTACGTAAAACATCATTTTATACAAAATTTCATAAAGATTGAATCTTGATGTGATTTTAAAATACTGAGTCTTGCTCCCTATAGAGTAATGAGATTTATAACATGCTGAGTCTTGTAACTATTTTAGTTGTATTGATCCACTTGAGTTCTACTGGAGCAGAAGACTAAAAATAAGTTAGTTGGGGGCAAATAGCTTGTTCCAGTTTTATTCATTCTTAGAACAGATTTACTATTAAAACTAGGCAAAAAACAAAAAMAAAAMACTACAAAACAGAAATACCTGAGGGGTAGCATACTTTTATTTTGCAGAAGTATGCCATATGGTTTATATTTTGAATACTTCAAGTGTTATTTAATATCATTCACTGTTTGGTTATACTATTTTATCAGTGATACAAAATCCACATACCTTGCATGTCAGAAGTAAGAGAAGGCATTGCAGAAGTGGGGAAGGCTGACTTTGTTGTTGGCTTCATAAATCTGTTCACAGGAGCTAAAAACAGATAAACATATGTGTGTGTATATCCATCCATCCATATGTACGTACATATGTGTGTATGTTAAAAAAGTAACATTTATACAGTAAAAATAAACATTAAAAAGGTACTAGTGATAGGCTGCTGTCTTCTTGTGTGACCTTGAACAAGTCAACCAAGACAGAGAGAAGCTCTCATTTCAGAAGGGAAACATTATTCACAGTGTTCATGCCTTGCTGAATAGGTCTGATGCTGTCAGTAATGTCAGAGAGCAGAACTACACACTCTTCTCTGTTTACTTTTCACCTTAGGACTGCATTTTCATTCTCCTGCTAAATGTACTTCAGCTAGTGAGGTTAAAAAAATAGTTTGTATTTACTGAAAGCCTAAAAAGGCTCAGAAAACAATCTGATGCCACGACATGCTTTCTGGATATATCTGGGCTGCACTTTGAAATAGCTGAATGGGAGAGATAGGAATTAAACGTGGCTTCCAAAATACATAAAGATAATTTGCCTTGGCCTTGTCATGGCCAAAGGAGACAACCGCCTCTTGGCGCACTGTATTCTCTATCAGCTGCACCTCCTCTCTTTCAACCATAGAAATAGAAATTAATTCAATCTGTTTTTTTTCACTGATGTTCCTAACAAGGTAGTAAGCAGTTCTCATCTTAATCTTGATTAAAACTCACATCTTGTAGGTAGTGACGTGCTGCTTTCCGTGGGTTCGATATAGTTGTCGTCGTCATTGTCCACTGGAACGATGTAATTGTCCTACGAGGAAGGCAGGGCAGAAACCTACCGGTTAAATCTGCATCACTTCAAAGAACTGTTGGGAACGAAGTCCTAGCAGCAGCTCACAGYAGTTGCCATTTCACAGTGACTGCTATTTCAGACATTTATCAAACTATATGGATGGGATTCCCCGAGACTGTAAACCCTTCATTAAGTAACTCCAATTACAGATAACCCCCCCCCCCCCTTGTTTCTCTGTAACATTCAAGGTTGCTCTCTCTCTGTTGCCTGCAGCCTGTTATGGGTGAGCAGAAACTATTCTGTGCTCTAAATGGCTTCCACAGATACTTGAAGTAAGCAGATAGCCACTAGGAATTAGCCTGGTACTTGCAGATCATTGCTTGTGATGCACAGAATGATTTGAACTATATAGAGAGAGGCTGGTATGGAGACCAGCACCTAGAACTGCTGTGTGTGATCTACCTCGTGATTGCTGTAGGGCCRTCGTTCATTTAAACAATCAAAACAAGCGTTTCTATGAACATTACCTCATCGTCACTGCACTCCTTAGGCTTTGGCGGTACTTTTGGTTTTGGAGCAGTAGATGGCAATGGCAGAGATGGCTTAGATGGTTTCTTTGGTCTGGATGCAGCTGGACTGGGCATGGTTGGGAGAGGTTTGTTGATGGAAGGAGGCTGCTGGTGACTGGTGCGATTGTCTTTTAATGAAAAAAAAAGAGAAAAAACAATTTTGGTAAAAATTAACCTGTGACACTAAGCAAACAAATCTCTACTGCGGCTGCAAYTTAGGTCAAAAAGCAGACCTGAGTGCCTGCAGGTCCTGATTTTGAGACATGTCTGCAAACTAGTCCTACATCATCATTCAGGGTAGCAACCCAGTCCTTTCTGTCAGGCCACAGAGGCTGCCTAGACACTTATGTGAACAACTGTATCTTTACTCCTCTGGAAGAAGATGGTGGCCGGATGAGGCAGTCCGTTAATTAGCATGCTCTGTGCCATCTGTGTCATCTTTGACAAWGGGGAGTGAAAAATAATATATGTCATGTGGAAAAATAACTGTATTAGCACAAAAGGTGGGATTGAAATACAAATTATGGCAGATGTCATTTTAAAAACTCTTTGCCCATTCAAAAGACATGTAGGTGATGTGTTTACGAGCTCCTGTGAGTACACATGTGGCATTATAGCACTTTAGCAGCTATTCTATAGTCAACAATTATGTAAAAATAGCTGGCATCATGCTGTTGTTTCTTTTCCCAAAGGCCTAAATCTTCATCTAAATGAAGCTAACTTGCCAAAAAGAATCAATGCAGGAAGAAAGAAGGCCTTTCTGTTGGACTGAAGTAAAAACATTTCTCCTGTCCTGTTTTTCAATGTATTTATTATACTCATTACCAATTTTGAATTAGACATAATGGATGTTTGGGCTGCTTTGGCCTCTGCTTTGCTGCTTTTGAAGTAACAATTTGAGCTACAAACATGATTAAGACAGGACTCTTCAGAGTCTAGTCTTGTGTGCTTAACCTTCAGTATGAACCCCTCRTTAAAATATGCAGATGAGTCTAGGGCTAGGTCAGGGATATTTCCCCATACCTTTGCTTGAATTTTATAGTTTCTGGATGACTGTCGTAAAGTCTGTAGGCCTTACAATTACATTAAAACTCTAAGCATTGCTAGCAGCAATGGTAACCTGTTTCRTGCTTTACTAACAAATCCTACCCCAGAAAGTTGAGAACCTGATTGTCAGAATTAAAAGCAAACTCTTGAGGAAGGGACAGGTTAGTCCATTTGAGGCCATTTCTCTTTTGATATTGATAAATAAGCAGGTATCAGRCTGATATAACTGATTATTCCATATCTACCTGCATATTCACCCCTAGAGATAGGGAATGCTGAAGGAATCTTCTTTTTCTCCTGCTCACTTGGAGGCGGTTCATAGCTGTCATCACCATTCTCTTCACTTGGGACCACATACATCTCAGAGTCAGAGTGGTCGTCTGGATTTTCATAATCACTGTCCTAGAAAGACAGAACTTTCCATTTCTCACTTCCTAACACACTTAGAGCTTCACAGCAGGTTATGACATTCAAATATTCTTGCAGGAGTACAATTAATAAAATTACAAAAATAGCTTGGAACAATTAATAAAATTACAAAAATACATTGGAAAGACAAGTAAAGCTCCTCCTCAGTGTTCCCTCTCCAAACAAGTAGGAACTCTCCCTCTGTCCCCTTCCCTTCTGTTCCAGGTCCCTTCCTGGTACCCTTCTCCTTGGCACCTCCAAGGATTCTTTGTCATACTAAAAGCTCAGCCTTTGAATTATGGACCAACAGTTTTTTTCTTCTTCATAGGACATGTCCTTCCTTGCTCCAAGCAAGGCTCTTGATAGGTCCTGGCACTTCTTCTTCCTTTCCTATTAAAGGAAGCTCAAGAGCTAACTCCTGAAGAGAACAGGTCACTGCAGGGTGATAGGTTGTATAGTGTGGCAATGAATTAACTGTGGAAGGCAGCTGGTCATGACTTGCTTCATTCTAATGTCTAGAATCTGATCAGAACTTTTCCATTTTTAAAAAGAAATGTCTTTTTCTCCCCTAAAGAGAAGAACTTCCTTGTTTCTGAAATTACTGTTCAGTTTAAGTCATCCCTCAAATTGAGGCCATATATTTGCTTGTCCAAAAGGCTTAGCATTCCTGGCTGCCATCAACAGTGCTTCTCATGTGCACCTCTAAGTTGAATGTTGAAAAACCTGAGGTTCCTAAAAATTAGTGGCAACTTGTAAATAATGTCAGTGTCACAAACCAGATACGATTTCAGTGGTATAAGCTCAACCACAAGTAGGTGAATCAAAAATAAACATTCATTGTTATTGTTTGASCTGAACTTGTTGCTACAGTAACTTCCTACTACCCCCAAAAAAWATACTTACAAAATCATCTGACCATTGTTCCTCTTCATTGTCTGCATGTTCTAAACCAAACATTAGAGTTATTTAAGGAGATGAAATAGCAGAAATGTGTATCTTAAGCATAGATTCAAAAAAACTCCTATCATATTCAGTTAAAAAGTAAAAATAGTGAAATTTTCTTAAACGGGAGACAAACACATCTGGTTTTGACTGAATAGTAAGCTCCCCTTCTGCTTATTTGTTTTTCATAAATTGTTACAGAACTGTTATAAAAACAGTAAAAAATGGTAAATTGTATCTGATCTGAACAGTAGAGTGTGCAGTTTACCCAAGTGTTGTGCTAATGGATCTTGTTTCTAAATAGAGGTAGCAATTTCTACATAACGAGATCTTCCAGCTATACAGTTTCTTTTTTTCTGTGTTAAAAGTCCCAGAGTAGGAGGCTAATGAAGAAATGTGAGAATAAGCATTGAACTGATAACTGGCTGATAACTTCCAGAAAGTGCCCTCTTGTGCTTCACTATTTCACATTGTTTCCTTAACAAAACAACTGTTAATGTATAAAGATGGGCATAAACAAATTCCTGCACCGTGCGGTATGTAGTTCTACCTATACTTTAATATAATTCATGATGCTGTCATTATTATGTTAATAGTATCGAGTAAGCCTGACTTCTGTGGTATGGTGATTAATTTATTCAACTTCTTCCCATATTTACTTTCACTTTCATTTCACAGTTTCTGGCAGAAAGGGATAAGATGCAAATTCTACTCCATCTTCACAGCAGCCTTCATGTAGCACCCTGGTAAATATTGCTTCCAAAGGAGCAGCTGCTTGCTACTGTTTGTTCATGGTGAGAGAACTTGCCATGGTTTTCTGGCTTCACGTTTCGTAAGTGAGAGTTATCTTTAGAGTTGTTGGTTGCATAGCTGAGCTACTGCTATACATATAGGCATGAAATACATACAGGCATATAATTTAAATTTCTATTAATCCAGTCTTACCTGAAGCATAATCCCTTTGTGGTACATTTGGTGGTGGTTTTTTTTTTAGCCTGTAAACAATAATTATTAAATTTATGATCTACTATGTAATAATAGCTAGAAGGAAGCATTAGCCACATAAAACACTATGACAAAAGATATCTGCAGCTGAAGAAATGCAGATTATCATTGCAGATGCTTAGCAAATAGCTGCGAGAGAATGCTTTGAAAAGCTGGAAACACACAGGAAATTAGAATCTAATCTGAGGGTTTTTTTTTTACTAAGAATATATTTTAAAAGAACAGCTTCCTTACCCACCCTCCTTTTCACTTTCAATACAGAATCTGATGATATAGGTGTCAAAGATAAATACACATCCTTCTTAAGAAGAAAATCTGTTCGAGCTTAAGAGGTTTTCCTAAATCTGTAGCAAGAGAAAAGACTGTGCTGTTTTATAACTATTATTTTGCATGCACTTTATTTTCAGATTAATGTTTAAATGTATAACAGATTCTCAGATTCTGTTTCCACTGTCTATTATTTTATAGTATTATATCCTTTTTTGGGCAAGTACTATTATAATAGCATTTTTAGTATTGAGTGAATCAAAAGATTACTTGTAGAAGCACTGAAAGGATCTTTGCAGCTGTCTTCAATTGTAGCTTCCTGTGCTATATCTAGATTGTGAATATATATATATATATTTTTCTGCTTGCTAAATTCAAACTGTCCAGAGAACATACTGAATTATGTAGTCAGTTGTTGTATTTTTTCATTAATGTTCTAACATTATCTTGTAAAAAAAGATACAAATTTGTGTGTAAAGTCAAACCAAATAGTGCATCTGTGACATTGCATGAGACTGATGCATCTGAAGACAAGAAAACTTCGCTTTTTGTAGCAATATAAAATATTAATACAGTTTACATTAGAATGACTCTTTAAAGAGAGTTTTAAACACCATCTGACAGTTTCCCTGTAGCACTGATGGGACCTCACCATGAATCTGAACTGCTGACCACCAAATTGATGGCTTCAATCATCCTTCAACCATGGAATTTCTTGGTGTTATTCATTTGCAAAAATGAGTAGATTTACAAAGAATATTGTTCATTGAGAATTTAAAATATTTTCTTGTGATTCTCTGAGCAATAGTGAGTCTACAAATTTTACTTTACAGAAAGAATTTGACACTTAAATATTAAGTCTTGAGCATACTGCTTAGCTGTTATTGTTCAGATAATGATGTAACTGTGGGTGGTGGCACTCTGCCACTAACACATCAACATACAAATTTTTTCAAGCCTATTTTGAGAAAAGCTTTGGCTACTATTGAGTTGAATTTATGGAATTAGATTGCTCAGGTATTCACAGAATATAAACATGCATGAATGACTTAGTGAATGGAAAGGGCGCTGCTAAAGCTCAAAAAAAAAAAAAAAAAAAAAAAAAAAATCCAGGCACATTGTTTCAAAATATTTATCCAGCTTTGTTCATTACTAACAATACTAATGATGGAGAGCTGCATCTTTCTAGATTTTAATTCCTGCAGCATGAATATAACTTAGTGTACAAACAGTAAATTAATGAGCATTCTTAAATGCACTGCTGTTGAGTTCTGCCCAGGTTAGAACAGGCATATTAGGAAGAAAAACCCAGGGCCGCTGCCAGGACAGATAGCAGCCTGAGATGTTAGGTCTAGAGGGCAGACCAAAATCTATTCATGTACTTTGCAACATGTCTGTCCTGGGATGTCCAGAAACAGCAGAGACTTGGAAAACAGTGGACTGAGGCAAGAGTGAAACAGCCTCTGGATCACAGGGAAAACATGTGTCCTAGCCCACGTTACACATTTCCAAAGTGCTAAACAGAAGATTTCAACACTTTGTCCCAGGCCCTGTAAATCCTGGCAGCGGCCCTGACAGAAAGCGTAAATATGTTACAACAAAAGCATAGGAAGCACAGAACAGAGCTCTGTGTCTAAGCAACCTATCATGCCATTGTGCAGCTCTGAAGTAGCGTACCGATCCCAAGTATCTTTCCCAGTTTTGCAAATTAAGGCCACTTGTTCATTTTGGAACCTGAATATCAAAAAAAAAAAAGAAAGAAAAAAAAGAAAAAAAAGAAAGAAAGAAATCATGTTTCCATCAGAGAGCTGAAACAGTTTATGGCCACATCTATATTTGTCAGAATCTCTTCAAATACTTATTCTAAAATTTAAATCCACTTAAAGATGATCTCGCTGTACTGGCACGATTTATTGAGTGCCAGAACTGAAATTCAAGCTCTTTTGAAGTCAACTGGAGCTTTGCTTTTCACTTTGCTGGAGACAGAATTTTACCCTCTGTGCAAACTGCAATGCAAGCTCAGAAGACCTGATCCCTATGCCAAGTAGTTATTATCTAGCTGTTTCAGATATTAGTGTAATTATACACGTAGATGCTTGCAGTGTGACAATTGACTCATTCCTTTTCCCCTGAAATTAATGACAGAGAGAGGACTGAAAGAATCAAATCTCATCCAATTGAGGATACATATTTAAGTGGAAGACAAAATGATTTTTTTGTAACTTATCTTTTAACTGAGTTATATAAAATTATAGCAAATGTAATTTCCAAGCAAAATAGTCTAGTAGTACTCAGTTCTGGATTTAAATGAAAGCTGGTGAAATATCTCTGTTTTAACTTTATCAGAAAAAAAAATCAAATAATTCAAGTTTCCATTAACTTTAATAGGATCAACATTTTTCTAAAATTTAATAGAAAATTTCTGGAGATTTTCAAATATCTCGGAAAAATGTAAGTTTTAAAGGACTCATCCATCAAACCCAAATACGTTTTGGCGAGTATATTTACATATTTTTCAAAGCAGTGTAACACATCTTATTACATCATTAGTTTTTATAAATAACCAGTTAACATTTGAGGCATTTCATATAACAGAGCCTCTTGTTGCTCACGCAAGAACACAACGCACCACAAGGAAATACAAAATAACCTTTAGAAGAATAAATCATTTATATTTATTTATATTCTGAAATTTCCCCTCTACAGCATGCTGCATTTGATCCAGCAAAGCATTTAGGAATGTGCTTAACTTTGGTCAGCTAACAAGTCCTACAGGAATTAAAGTATGCTTAAAGTTATGCTTGAAGTTAGTATCATATATATGTGTTTTCCTGAACTATTTGGAGAAGTTGTAATGAACTGCAGCAGAGGTCTGGGTTTTCTGTTCTAGCAATACTTACTTTTATCAAACTTTACCCAGAAAAGCAGTTCCATAATAGTGACCCTTTGGGTGTAGCACTTAATTCTTCTCAGATGCAATTCCTCATTAGTGTTTTTTCTCCCTCCCCAGCTTTTAAGATATGGCTAAAATCTCTTCATTTTCAAGAGCCCATCTGCTTAAGAAATATTTTTACTTAATAGGATTTGCAAAAACTATGTTGACATCCTTACTGAGTTGAATATTTATAGTACATACTACTCTTAAGTGCACCAGATCATCACCTTGTGATTAAAAGATGAATTAATTGAACTTTGTCCAAAAGCTTTTCAGAATTCCATGTGCAATCTAGCTGGCAGATAAACTTTTTGAGCTGTGTTCTCATGACTCAGTGGAATAGTTTGTTATAGCTTTGGAATTGCACAAAATCGGTGATTTTGGGGGGAAAATTTGGTGATTGCACAAAATAAATTTGCAGCTGCTACCCTTTTACACGTTTTCTTTACAATGTGCTATAGCATTCAAATGGAATATAGTTGATTTTTGATGTGTTCTTTTGTTTGTTTTTCTTTGATGAAATACTGTTCTACTAACAGAAATCTTCAGATGAAACATAAAGACAGTCGTACCGTACTACTCAGCTACATGTGGAAATATTTCTTCAGAATACAGTTAAAACTTAGTTATTACACTTTCTCCTAATTTCTTTGCCTAAGTGTTCTACAGCTTGATTTTAATACTTTGTTCTCATTAGTTAGTGCATAAAGTACCACTTCTCCCTCTGCCAAGGGTTTGATCACAGATACCTTGTTGTTGCAGCTATGCAGACCGAAGAGACATTTAGTGACACAACTGCCTGAAGTTACTCCCCGCTCCGAGGTGCCAGCAGAGTGGGACTGTGTGAGCATTCCACACAAAGTGACCTGGGGTGATAACGCTCTATTTAAATTGCCTAAGCTAGTCACATTACATGAGCAAATCAGCCAGCAGACTGGAGTGGGAGCAGGTTACAAATATTTGGGAAGTGATGGGGGATTATATCTTCTTAAGCTGGCACAGCTCTGGATGGGCCGGTCAAGTTAGAAGTAGTACAGAAAAATGGACTAGACAAATCTGAAGTCTATGAGTTAGGTAAAGGAGATGAGATGAAGATGTATCTTCTYTCCATTTTTCAGGTCACGTGGCAATATTATTTCAAGAAATGGACACATTTTGATTGCGTGTAGTTGAATAACTACATGCATGTAATTTCAGCTGCTTGATGGCTTTGCAAACAGAGTTTCAGTAGGATGTGATAYTGCAATAAGGTAAGTAACATGAACTCCTAGTTTCTTATCCAGCACCATAAGTCAGCACGTACCAAAACTTCAGAGTGAAATCCTGACTTTGCTTTATATGCAATATAAATATTAGCATTGACTTCAGTGGAGCTATGAGTCCTCTGAACAAAGCCTTGAGGCTTAAAGCTTGTGATATACAAATCAGTGCTATGTCCTTACAGTAGGTTTCAAACACAGGCAGCCATCCTGAAAAGTGAAAATGATAATTTCTTTTCCCAATTCCCCTGTTTTGTATTACCAAGAGTCTACACTTGGTGGGGGGTGGACCGCCTCCCCCCACGCACCCGTCTGATTGTTTATACAACTTTGGCTATACCTTTTGCTTCTTTTACACCTGAATGCTTAATCCTCTTTGAAATCATGATCTTCATAGCAGCTGGGACACCAGTGTTGTAGACAATTATGCATGTGGTTAAGTGCAAGCAAGTGAATGTTAGCCTGGAGTAGGCAATAGTTTTACAGAGAATTTTGAGCGAGGTTTTAAAGACCTTTAAGTAGTGAAGAAACCAGCTCTAAATTTATTTCCTGTTACCACCAGTACTCAGGCTGTTTCCACAGAACTTTAAAAGCTATGTCTGYGTTAGACATACATACACACCCTCAAAGATCAGCTAGCTTGGAGAGTGAGACACTTGATGCAGAAACTTTTCTTACTATTCTCTGTGGTTAAGAGCCKATCCAGATTTTAGAAACATCTTAACAAATATTGGTAATAAATCAAATGTCATGATCATGATCATTCTTTCAATTTCAGGCTTACAGTATACATGTTATTTGTGACAAATTAAGCCCTAGAATAAGCAAGTAAATTATTTGACTTCTAAGATGATTTTACTTATAGTAGGTTTGAATCTGAGCCAAATGATTTAAATCAACTGGATGCCCCAAAAGGGCAAATTCAGTGGAATACAGAYAGTTCTAATTTTGCAAAGCTTAGTATCTATTGTATATATCCTTCTTAAGATTATCAACTCCTGATTTTATTGCAAGACTTATTATATTGTGGGCTAAAGACTGAGTTTATTTATTTTTTTTCTCCTTCATCTCATAATTTGTACTCTGATTTCATAGCTGGGGGAGGTAGAATGTGAGCTTTGTGCTGTAGTCAATCATTAAGAAAGTTTTTATAAGCTTGCTCGTTCCATAGATTATTTTTTTTAATCTTGGGAGAATTAAATAATTGCAGCATTATAGCAGCTATCTTGCACCTGACATGTAATGATGGCACCTCTGACCTTCCCAGCGTCAGCTACATTTAGTTTCTGTTATTTTTGCTTTGCCTATCCTTCCTTTTACTCTCAGGGAAGGGCACACAGTAAGAGCAAGCCGCATTAACAGCAGACCTCCTGTCCAGGCAATCCTGGAAGACAATTTGTTGCCTCAGGTTATAAACTTGAAATGCCTCTGTTGTTTCTGCCATCTGGCTTCCTCTCTGAGGCATTTGCACTGGACCCATTAAAACATTACTAACATTAACTGCACTTAAATTACTCTGAAGTAGAAAGCCAAAATAGAAAAGAAAAAAMCCCCTTCACCTCCCACACCCATCCCCAAACTGTCTCCACTCAAAGCCTTGATTCTAGAGGCTAGTCCCTGTGAGCAGGTCCCAAGTGAAACAGAGTTTTTGGCAGCTAGACATCTGTCCRAACAGAGTGATCTATATACATACACACAGTGTTAAAACCAAAAGTGTGTTTAAATTATATTAAAGATATAAATAGTTGAAATATGGTCACTTTARGGGAAATTTTGCTTTTAAGCTTGTGTGGAAATAACAAACATATATAACAYGTGACTATGATTTACTGTAAATTGCAAATTGCCTGCTTAAAATTTATGGACAGAAATGGAGCTGTGATAAAGATGCCACAAAAGAGCTCTTGCCCTGCTTGGGGAACGCCAGAGATGCAGGGGTGGCTGCTGCCTCTGGAAATGTTTTCCCCCCTCTGCCCATGAGGGCAGCTGCCCAAAGACACCAGCCCCGCCGGGCTGGCAGGGGCACTAGGAGCTGCAGCCTGCCTGGGTTGCCAGAGCTCTTYCATAGCCACACTAGGCAGAGCCTTACTGCTGCTCCAACCAGCCTACTGACTGCTTCATAGATACCTAGCATTGGCTCTTGTTAAAATCATCCTTTTCTTTCCTGCACTGAGCCATTAAGGTCACACTTGTTTAAAAACGGTTTTAAAAATGTTTCCATACATCTTATATGTACGAGAGCTGTGTTTGTAGAGTTATTCAGTAYGTTCATCCTGGAAACACAGTAGATTCTGTCTACTAATTAACTGTTAAGAGTACTTAGTACTTTAGTAGGCAATGACCCGTATGTAAAGAAAGGCATCTGAATGAGGTAATCACATCCAAATGCAAATTCAATGTAAATGAGCTATTTCATTAAAAAAACAAAACAAACAAAGAAAAAACAATGCACTAAATGGCTAAATGGCTTATCACTTTAAATAGGCTTTTGACTAGGAACAGCAAATAGTGTATTCATTTGAGAAGGCTGTAGAACTGCTGGAGTTTCACTCCATGTATAAATATAAATTATGGTTACTTTGTGATACTCATATGTATGTATCATCAATATTTATGCTGTTTTTACTTCATGGAATAAGCATGAATAAGCATATTCAATAACACTGGGTTTTGTTTTATGGAGCTGAAACACAGGAGGATTTAGCATTTTTATGGGAGTTCTGACTAGCATGTCTGACCAGTTGGTTCAAGGTAGGGTTCAAATTAAAATTTAATTGCAGCACGTAGTCTAAACAGCAGCCTGAGGAAAAAGGCACACACTCAAACAGCAGGCGATAATCATTGCCAAAGAATACGTAAGAAGGCATTTTACCCAAACAGCGTTTTCCAGTGCTCTAACCCAACTCTCCTTTGCAGTCCAGTTCTGTAGCTACTTTGCAAGACTCATTATTGATGATAGTTCAGTATGTCACAGTCTGGACTGAAGCTCTTAATATACACTGAAGTACATCCTTCTTGATGACATRGTTCTATTTTTAAAATGCTATACCTTGTATTAGCATCTGAGCTTAAAAAAAATAGGATTGATATTTCAAACTTACCTTTTGAACTTGTTTATTATCCCAGTTTCGTTTTTCTTGATGTCATGCACCATCTTTTGAAGCTTCCTGTAAGATATTAAAGCAGGATTAGAATTACCTTGTGATTAAACACTCCTTTTATATAAATTAAGAAAAATACAGGAAATGTATATAGTTGTTTTCCTTCCATAGTAAACACAAAAACCATACGCTAAGCATTTTTAATAAGTAGTTTGATTGCTAAAATCATTTCTGTATAAAGTTTCCCTCCCTTTCTAACAGAGCTCTTTGGCATGATTTGTTTTACCCTTCTCTGTACTACAACTCAGTTTAAAAAATTAAGTTCCAGTGCATGAAGAAAGAACTTAATTGCCTAAATTAATAGTTTAGAATATTTTAATATTAAACATTTTTTTCAGAACTGACTTTACAACATCTCGCAGCTGGAGCGGGAATGTTATCTAATTTCTGACTTTGTGTGAGTCATTCAATCAGTAGACAGTTTACCTCATTCCTGTAGTGTCTGCAGTTATTATGGCAGGGTAGGGATGGGCACAGGAATGATACATTCCTGTCCTACTGTGCCCAGGCCATCAGAGAAACCATTAGAGGATCTGTGACTCTGAGCTGTAAAAACTCATCATTTTGGGACTCCAGTTAGATGGACTGATAGCTGAAACAAAAGCCTGTTCTTACATTCCAGTTAGTTGTTCTGTTCTTTTTAAAAATATACTTGTCATCAAGGCAATTTAAGTTGAGTAACACATTCTTTAGTCAGGAAGTATCATTTTAGAATCCCACTTCCCTTCAAACTTGAAAACCCCCACCAAAATCAAATCAGTTTCAGGAACACAGATATAACATTACAAAAATACTGATTTATAACAAACATTGTTAGAAGTCTGGTCTTAATAGAAATGCCAATAGATTGCATATTTCTTTTAGTTTCTTCCCACAGTTTGTGTTCTTTCTATACACCTATATGAAACATCCTGTGTTAGACCTGAGCTGAAGATTTTATCTAAACTAATAGAGGAAATGATTTTTAAAAATARGATTTTAAAAATTCTGCCTTGCATTTCTCATTATAAATTGCCTGTGTCATTTCATGTTTTAGTCTTGCCTATCTTATCGCTGAAGCAAGATCAGACTACTAAAAGACTTTTTGAAGCTTTCCTTATGAAGACCAGTACAAAAATTGAAGTATTCTTTTCCTTTTTAAAGGTTTCTTTAAACTTGCTACCATAATATGCAGGTGGTTGAGTAACGTGCARAGCTTTGCTAAAAAGAAACATATCTTCCAAACATTTAAATAACTTTTTCAAAGRAAATTGGAATTAAATGAGCATCAAATAACCAAAATTGGGAAATAACTGCACTAACATTATGTGTCTATTTGTCTGTGATCCATGAATCAGACTGAGCAGCCATTCTAGGCATCAGATAGTGATAGAATATTATGCTTATGCTGAGAAGGATCTTCCTACTTTCTTGTGGGATCTAGTGTGATTTTGGTAATGACAATCCTTACTTTGAGACTTGCTTAAAAAGAAGACAGCTGACTAATGTAAGTTTCTAGAATCCTGAAATAAAGAACAAAACTTATTTTTCATCTTAACACTGTTTATTAGCATAGCAATCTGATCTTTTCACAGAATGGCTGAGGTTGGAAGGGGCCTCTGGAGATCATCTAGATCCAAGGAAAGAGTCTCCACAACCTCTGGACAGCCTGTTCCAGTGCTCGGTCACCTCACAGTAACGAAGCTTTTCCTCRTGTTCAGCCAGGCCTTACCGTGTGTCAGTTTGTGCTCGCTGCCTCTCATCCCATTGCTGGGCACCACTGAGCGGAGTCTGTCCCCATCCTCTCTATACCCTCCCCTCAAATACTAATACACACTGATAACATCTCCCCTCAATCTTCTCCCGGCTGAACAGTTCCACCCCTCAGCCTTCCCTCCTAAGAGAGATGCTCCAGTCCCTTAATCATCRTAGTAGCCCTTTTCATTATGTCAGCTAGAATTGAAGGGTATTCCTCACTTTCAGCAGCCCTTTCACGTATCAGTCCTCCTCTGTCAAAATAGGTCATGGGTCTGATACATAAGGACTATTTGTAGAGCCTAAATTTTTGCCCAAATTTCCTTAGAAACATTTTTAGGTTCTCCACTAAGCAAAGAAATCATGAGAAATAACCCTCTGACAAATAATTCACAAGCAGATGTTTAACTGTTGCTCAAACCTCATACTGTTAATTTGCAGCAAAATGGTATAATGTAAACTGCTGACACTAAATAAAGAAGGTTTACTTATAGACACGAGAAACAAGTGAAAAAAATGCTTAGAGATTTGCTGCAACAATGGACTACATCTATGAGGAAAGTTTTATCTAAACTAACCAGATCCATTAAATCTACAARTCTGGGGTCAAGATCTCAAAAGAACTTCTGCTTTTATTAATTTTWCTAAAACATTCAGTTTCTGGTTATGGTTGAAAGATCATAAATAGCCATCTTTTGCACTTTACTGTTTCTGTTTTGTGCCCCAGCTGGCACCTGGCAGTACTTATAAATGAAAAGTAATAAGGAATCAGAAGAATTGGAGGAGAATTAAACGGCTTAGTTCTAGCATGGTGGAGAATGGTTGTGTGTAAGCATTTGCATCCTTTCCAAAAAGGCTTGCCAGCCTTTAATTAAAACTGCATGTGAGCATTAGCTATTTTTGCTCCAGTATTGATTTATTGTTAGAGAAGGGGACCAAAGCTAAATCCAGCTTTGGATTTAGATCTGAATGTTGCACATAGCCCCTCTCTAGCATTCATATATCTTTAAAATGGTATGGCTTTGTTTTGAAAAAGTTGTTTCATTTTTCACATGACTGATTTTAGTTTAGATTGCCACTTTGGTTCAGGTGGGCAGAGGTGGGGGCTTATACAAGTTCCAGAACAAGTTGCTTTTCATCTGACCATACTTAGGTGAATTGATTAGACTGTCACTCTGATGCTTCATGTACATTGAATAAGACTGTAATTTAAAACAGTATTTTAATTCAGATTTCTATTAAAAATAAATGGATGCATTTAAATTAGAGATAATTGCATGTGTTGCTGCAGATGCAGTCATTTTTCCTGTGCAGATGGACTGAAACCAAGATATTTCCGTTTTTGCATAATCGGATTTTGTAAAAATCTTTGCCTGGTTTTTTCCTCATTCTTTTTCTGGACCCATTTCTTTTTATAATTACAAACTGTGATCAGTTGGTGAGCATCTAATACGCATTTGTGAATTTCTTCACTTTGAATGTTAAAGTGTTGCGGTAGCTCTTGTATTAGTCGCTAGAATACCCAATTTGTTGCCTGGAGACTGCTTATCTTGCAGCAAGCCTGTACGAGTAGACAAGTAACCAGTGTGTTGTGTAGTGGTGGGACTACTGCAGTCAGCAGCCATAGGTGATCTCCAGACCGAGTGAAATCCCCTTTGACCCATGAAGTTTAACAAGCTGTAAAAATCAGTCTGTCCAGTTAGCTAACAAAGACTAAGATTTCTTCAGATATCACCCGATAAAATGGGCTACAAGGGATAAGTTTAACAAAGGCCTCTCTGCCTGATTTTAGAGAGAAGGCAGAAAAGACAAAGAGCAGATAGCAGAGCTGGCCAAGAGAGGGACTCTGCAGATCCCAGGGGGCCCTGACCCAAGCCCAGAGGCCCTTCGAGAGTGATGAGCAAACTGAAGCACGTTCATACACTTAATGTTTTGCCTGGACCTGTGTATCTTATGTCTGGCTCTAAAATACTTTCTTGATTTAAGACAATCTCCTCAGACGTCCTAAGTAGAGAGGATTTTTTGTGGGAAGAACTAAACAGAGCAGCAGCCTTGAGAGCATCTAGGAGCTGGAGTCTGCCATGGTCCATGTGGATACTTACTGCTTCAGACACTTAACCTTCCTCCTTCACAAGGGTGTGGAGTCAAGACCTTGCTACTGACTACTGTTTATTCTCTTGGAATGAACAGATAGTGAGAACATTCAGGGCCTTCAATTGGCTAATACCATAAATGAAAATAAACAAAGTATTGCTAGTTTTATCTTGAGTTGCAGTTAAAGATAATTAAGAAGTCAAACCCAGGAGCTGTTTCTTAAGCACCAACTCTTCTTTCAACTTTGGTTGAGAATTGTTTGTTTGTTTTTTTGTAGTCCAAAACCAGGCTTGCAGGTGAATGCATAGCCTGTGTTACTGTTAATCCTTGAAAACACTTTCAGCAAGATACCTGTTCTGGGATACAGCCCTCCTCCCCCCCCCCAAAAAAAAAGTCACTGGTTAATATGAGACCTAAGTGAAAGATAGCCCTAAGAAGCTAACCAGATTTGTTTCTGAATTCCCTACAGACCAAATTGCTACATGTGTGATTTTATCCTACCTAGCTAAAGCAATGAAAATGCTGAAGAAGAAAGATTATTTTACTAGACAATGATCCAGCTTGGAGATAAGATCAGGAAAGAATGAATCTAGTGAGCTAGAAAGTGTATCTGGGAGGAGGAGAAAGAAGGACATATTCCCTTGCGGTCCAAAGATAACTTAAAAAAAAAAAAAGTCTTTTTGCTCTGTGTTGCCTATTTTCTGTATTTTCACCTTTGACCTCCAGCAATTCAAGATTATCTGATATATTGGAAAAGGAGGTCACTAGCTGTGATACRTAAGTAAAGAAAGTTGCAAAGATTTATCACTGCAAATACAGTATACCTTGAAACGAGGACTTGCTGTGTCACAAAATGCCTGGCTGTGCTCAAGGACTGGCAGAGCTGCCTTGAGATTAAGCAAAATGAAACAAAACCACCCTTCTCTTTGATCTGGTCACAGCTCAGCATATGAGGAATGTAGGTAAACTGAAGGAGAATGATTACTTAGGGAAAATGCTAGCCTATGACTCAAAGATCAGCTGGAAACTTCCGACTTCTTTGTGTACAAAATATCTCACAGAAGTTTTCCATAGTTAAAAATAGTAAAAAAGAAAATACAAATAATAATAAGAAGAAAGTGTAATAAGCTTTCAGCTCAGACGTGAGCTGAGGTACAGAGTCCACAGAATGGAGAGAGATCTGATTTACTTTCAGATAGTTCTGYGTAATAAGGAATTCCCTCACCAGTTAAATGAGTTACTGAGAAACAGTATCTATTAGTACTATAAATCTGTGAAGACACTGAGAAATATATTATATAGCTGGAAAGAGAGCAGGGTTGGTATCTGTTTCCTGGAATTCTTCGTCAGGGAATCCCCTGCTTACGCACTGAGTTAATTCTGGCCTTTGGTACCCAGATCACGTTTAGACCACCAAGATCATTCACACAGTCCGAAGTCTGCTTTGGGCACTCACTCCTGCAGGAGGGGACCTGAAGGGCCCTTGGTGTGACATGCGCTCTGGAAAAGCAACCGCCGCTGGCATTCCTTGTCCGGTCTTCAGCCCGCTCCCAGCGAGACCGCAGGGGAGAGGGCGGCTGACAGCAGTCGGCACGAGTTGCTGCTCAGCAGCTGCTGCCTCCCAGCGCTGCTGGGAGCGCAGACCCATCTGTGTGCAAGCGCAGTATGTTTTAATGTATTTGTGCGCAGTGCACCCAGTACTTTGCACCATCGYCGCCCGCACTGGTTCACAGTACTGCAGCTGTGCAGCTGGCTCAGGCGCGTGGCAAGGCCAGGCCCATGGCAGATGATACCCCTCTGCTGTAGGGATATGTTTATACGGGCTCCTGGCTGGGAGCACAGACGTGTGCAGAGCCGGGAGTGGTACTGATCGTGCTTTTGGAAACAGTGCTGACTGCAGAGCAGTAGGGAGTGGTAGCAAACAAAAACCAGTTTTAAATGATTCACAGGAAGCTTTCTGCATAACAAGTTACTTCTGTTTACCTGGAGCACTTAAAATCTTAACTCTTTTAACAGAAGGTTAAAAATTACCACAGCTGCTTCTGTTCTTGAAAATGTGAAATTGTAAAGAAGGAACAGCATGCCCAGCCCCCTCTTTTACTGCTCCTCATAGCACAGTTATTCTAGCTACTTCTAATCCCAGCTGGTCTTTATTTTGTGTTTCTATTAGCCTTTAGTTTTATAAACAGGTGTGCAGGTGACAAAATTAAGAAAGAAGGTTATTGTTTCTGGACAAAGGGGAAGAATCATACTTGCTGGGGSGGGGGGGGGGGGGGGGGGGGGAACGTGCTCATCAAGTAAGGGATTTGTAAAAGTGCCACTTGAGATTTTGAAAAGCTTGAAGCTCTTGAATATCTTCCCAAACTAAGTTAACGAACAAGATCTCCACCACCATAGGTGCAACAGGCTTCCATCAGTACAGTAATCCTGACTTGCTTTTTGTGCAAGAATACCAGTTTCAGTGAACTGGGTGAGACTACCTTCACAGGATGTAGCTTTGTGATACTCGTGCATCTAGAACAACCCAATTAATTATTTAACACATTTCCCTCCCTGTTCCAGTTGCTTGGTAGAAGGCAAAATGAAATCCCCAAATTTGGATGGCATCCAATTCCTTTCTTTGGGCCTACTATAGGTGCTTCAAAGCTCCCCACAAGTGCACTGCTGTACGATATTCTACCTGGAGCAGTGAGAAGAGAAGTGCAAACTGGCATCACGGTGTGAGTTTTCTGTGACTGGTAAATAATGCAGATGTACAAAGCTGGATCCTTAAGGTGCAGTCAGAAACTGTTTCAGTTGCTGTTGGTTTGAGATGGGAGGTTGCTGCCCCTCATGCTCTCTGGGGGSTTATGGCAGCCCACCCCCTGCGACACTTTTTGTGGTGGGAAGGGAGGAAGTTTGGAACTAGAGGTGGTAACTTGTGGCACCAAACCATCAGTTCATTGTAATGAGCCTTTGATCTTTATCTGTAAAAGCTATCTCAAAGCTGTGGAAAAAAAACTTGAAAGAGGCTTGCTTATGGGGAGCAATCAATTACAGATGCCTATCTCAGAGGAAGCAGGCACAACAAATTGTCTTCTGCTGCGTTCATGAGATACACAAGAGGAGGTGACTATAAATATTTTAGTTTTGTCAAGAATGTTGATTGTTTCCTTAAAGCCTGAATAGCATTTTCAATCATCCACTATTCTGTCTAGGGGCAAAAACCATAATTGGAGCAGGTGTGTGTTTACATGGTATACACAGAGGCCCAGAAAGGCAAAATATTGATTATACATTTCATCTTCATATGCCCTCTAGGTAATCTTGACAAGCAGTCAATCTCTCTTTTTCTAGTAATAGTAGAAGAACAGAATAAATGAAAGTATGTAGCATGTAAAGACATATTATATTGTCRGCACAAATTAGTCCTAACATGAAATTAAATAGTAAAAGGAACTTAGTTTGAAGTGATTGGGAATTACACAAATTAAAGACTCTTTCATTTTTATTTGATCTTGACTTAGCCAAGGAGTCCTTATCCTTGGCTAAGATTCATAAGTAATATGAATAATTATTAATTATATGACCTGAATAGACATATGCAGATTTATGAATAGAGCTAAGACAACCGAAGCCCTATCAATGACATTGACTATTTGGTGCAATCTTCCCTCATTTTAGATGAGGGCTGAGGCTCATTCTGAATATGCATGAGTGGTATATTAATATCAAAGACTTCCCCTGTTTAATGTTATTGTTGTTTTTTTAATTTATTTTTTCTCTGATTTAGAAGATAGTAGTAGATCTGGTTTTTGTTAGCTGTCTTTACTACTTGTGGAGCCTTCACATCTTTGCATATCCAAAGACCAGTGATGGCCAGGCACTTTTTAGTATAGCCTTTTAAAATAGAAATACTTAATACATTTCTGAGGGTATTTTGGRTATGGACACCACTTCCTCTTTAACCAACTTGTTCTCCCATTTATCTCATAAAGGAGATGCCAAAAATGTCATCCTTATCCTTAACTGGATAAKGATCATGCTGCAAGCAGGACAAAGAAGAATTAGCTATCATGATAGGCTAAGTGAATATTGCAAGTCATCTACGGACACAGTAAGTATGGAGATACCTTGTGTTCTGCAACCGACTTGCTCTGTTCTGACTTTTCTTGTTTAACTGATCCCTTGTATGCTCCGGTTGTCTAGATACCGGCTGATGCAYATAAAAAGAAACCCCCACACATGCAGAAGCTATATTCCATTCTTCTGAAAGGCTTGCAAGCAGCAGAGGGAAACTAAATGTATTAAGTTACTCTAATACTATTCAAATTAAAACTCACTGAGCTCCATGCCTCCCTGAAAGGCTAGTACTCTACAGTCCTGTAGGTTATAGCTGAGCAAGGACAGAATTTTAGAAAGTAGTGTTTTTTATACTTCACCAAAAAGAGGAAGTGCAAAGTCATTGCAGGGAAGTGAATAGGGACTGAACTTGGTATGGACACAGAAAATGTCCATCTGTCAATGGTAGCATTAGTTCTAGTTATAATTCTACCAGTATTTTTGAAAGRTGAGGTAACATCTGCCACTCCTGCAGGCATGCAGGTGAAAGCACAATTGCATAAAGTGAAAGTGAATGGAAAAGTAAGAAAATGGAGGAAAACAACACCTAAAAATGTGAATGAACTGAAAATAGAGGAAAATTTATCTTTCATTTGGGTTTGGAATAGAGTGAATTAATTTGTTTTTCCTCCTCTTTTACCTCTTCCAC
Source organism: Rhea americana (assembly GCF_003343005.1). Taxonomy (NCBI): domain Eukaryota; kingdom Metazoa; phylum Chordata; class Aves; order Rheiformes; family Rheidae; genus Rhea; species Rhea americana. The sequence goes on from NW_028185284.1 coordinate 1,222,810, forward strand.
ACACTTCAGATCTGCCATTTTAGTTCTGGCCACCTATTGAAGGATAACTGGAAAAAAAAAATACGTAATAATGTGTGACCAAGATATAGCCAGATATTTAAGCACATGTCTGACTTCAACAGCCTTAAAATTATGTACTGAAATTTAACCTGTTTCTAGAGACAAAATAACCCCAGATTAACTTAATGCTACCCAGTATTTGCAGGTCACTGATACTAGTTCCAATGGAAAGCTCTTAAGTAAATAAGTGTTAGACACTCTGCAAGAAGAAGATGCAAGAAATTATCCAAAAATCTTAAAATTAGGTAATTTATTAAAGTTGTATTGCTTTTTGTAGAGGCAAGATTTGTCTCAAAGGAAGAAGCAGTACGGTAAAAACTGTACAAGCAGCACCGTGATTTAATGTGACTTTACATTCAGCTTACATTTCGTTGGGTTAAAATGCCAGTGTGCCACAGCAGCTGCTGTCGTGAAAGACTATTACTCAGTAGGGAAAGCTGGCTGGAGAAGCTGGAGGCAGGAGCCCTGTGGGGGAAGGCCCAGAGGACCTTCGCTGCTGTTACTGCCTTTGGGCCGCAGGTTGGAGGCGGCTGAAAACAGAGCGGGTAGAACAGCAGACGCGAAGGGGCCGCGACTTGGGCGGAAGAGGCAGCGATGAGCAACGAGAAGGGATCACACTGATAATCTCGTAACGGGGAACGAACGTTTCCTCTGATTTGGGCCCCCCGGCCATAGAGCAGTGTAGAGGCAGTTGTGTGCATTTGCACATCCTTTCCTCTGAAGGCTATAAGTAAAAGGGGGGGGGGGAATGTTAAAGCTGGAGGTGGATTCTGGTGCCTGATTCTATAGTGGGGAGCATTCTCTAACTTTGAAACTCAAGTTTCTGTCCTGTCTGTGTTTGTTTTATTTATATTTGTCTTCTTCGTTGCTGGGTTTTTATTCCGATTCTGAAATATAGTGTGTTAAAATTTGAGTTTAAAAAACTAGATTTTGTGGCTACTATTTGCTATTAACTGGAAAAAGTTAGTAAGATTAGTATAACAAAAATCCCTTACAGTACAAAACTAACGTTCAATTTTTCCCAGATCATTTTCTCAAAGAGAAAGTAATCCCTATAATGAAAAATTCTACATAGAGAAGTCATCAGTTTACAGCTAAGTGAACTTATTTTCTGCTTATGCACTTTCAAGAGGAATGYCTTTGCAAAACAGAGGGGCAAAACTGTGTTGAAATGCAGTTGATATCAGAACTCAAAGAATTCTTAGACCGAATTTCCACTCTAAAGTTTTGTCATTAAAGTTATATTGGTTGAAGTTAGGGGAGATGTATTGTTAAAGTGCCCTAGAAGAGATGTAAGAAGAAAAGACCTAATAGCTACAGTCAAGCTATCTCTATCAGCAGAAAATTAGTGAGGACCATAAATGCCTTCAAATTTGATAGACATCTAGCTGACATTCAGGTCTTAGGGAAACTCCACTTGATTTTAACAAAATGAGGATTTAAACCTTCCTGTTTAGCAGGGGATATTAAAACAAAAGGATTTGCATTGAACTGCAAATAAACTCACACACTTGTCCACCTTGAGTAAAAAAGAAAAGTTAGTTGCTTTTCATAGATACAGAAGTTACAGTTGGAGGCAGTGATTAAGAAGGCTTCTTTAGGAAAAAAATTGCAATGAGATAATGAAGTCAGCTGCAGTGGACATGAAACTGTATTCTTCAGAGGTAGAAAAGGGACCTGTTTGTAATCTGAAGTTGTCATCTTTATGACCTTAGACAAATGAAAGCTTTTGCTAAACTTCTGGTTCATGCCACGGTTTGTCTGTCCCTGCAGTGGTGATGGTAATGATGCCTTTGAAAATGGCTTTGTGATACACAGCTGAAAACAACTAAAAGGAAGTGGTCATTACTTAGGTTTGTGGCCATTAGAAAAAATGCAGCAAGTCTGAAGAGATATTACAGGAGTTGTACACAGCAGCTTAAAATTATTTAAAGGGTAGGAATCATAAAATCTTAGTTTAAGGAAGCTGAACCACAAAACATTCTGTAAGTTTGGTGCTATATCTTTTGAGTTGCTAATGTCATGTTACCTTTGCCAACTATCCTCCATGATTACAAGTCCATCTATTTACGTATATATTTGTCTGAAGCATAAAATTATTTTCTGAAAGTTCAAGCTGAAAGTGAAGCACACCAAAGCTTTCCATGTTAGCACTGCTATTGCTCGTGTATTTCACTCCACATTTCAGAAAAATATTCTTTAAAAAGTACCTGTGAATACTTTGTATGCACCGCTAATTAATTTATCTCCTAATAAATTAGCCTAGCCTTGGAATTCATGCTTTCCTGACTACATGGRAGCAATTAGAATACATAGCATACTTGGAGGGAATATTTGTATAATACCGTGCATACCTTATCACACTACCTAAAAATAATTCTGGAATTCCATGAAGTCCCAGCATTCCTATCTGATATTCAAGTTGTATGACTTAACTGCAACTGCAAACCGCAAGATGGTAGTTAAAGCAGMACATAAAACCACTTTTAGTTCTTATTGTTGAGATGAATAAAAGAGTTGAATATGTTAATAATTCAGATCTGATACAAGACTTGCTAACRTAACAGAAAGCTAGGTCTGGTAGATTCAAATATACCCAGAGAGAATGGTGAGAGAAAGATTGATATGAGATCATCAAAACCATTTAATACCTAGTTTTTCAGATCTGCACTTGGGGATGTGTGTGGTGGGGGTGAAGCAAAAAACAAAACCTCAAAAGCTCTAGGCTCAGACACCAACTCAACAGCAATGCTTGTCTTTAGAAAAATGCTTGAACTAGAGTTATATCAAGTGAAATTGTTTTGAAGGAATACATCTTAGCATACGGAGAAAATTGTAACCTTTTCACACACATTATTCAGTACAAACTCTGAACCAACTAGGCATCTCCTGTACACATATTATGAAATCAGCTGCACTGTCAACAAGCCATGTAGCATAAGCAGGAATATGATTGTTTCAAAGAACAAAGCAATGGCTGCTGCCATGTTACGCTAGTCTCTTACTATATTTGCACATCTCTTAAATTTATACTCTCAATGTATACTCATAGTATGTATTATAATATATTATTAAAATCCTGATATTGTTGTAAGATCATGTAGCCAGCTAGATCTRTGTCTAATAATGTATTCAGACATGCTCAAGTTGAAGCACACATGCAGGTCCACTGCGCGCAGTGAGAATGCTCACAAGTCTGAGCAATAAACCTACTTCCTTGCAGAACCACAGTTAACTGGCAGAGAGGAGAAGAGAAGAAGTATCCYTTGATAACTTCAAGATAATAGAGCAAAGTAGAGCTACCTCCTCCTCTTCCTTATTTTGCAACAATATTAAAACTTCAGTCAAGATSAAGTGTCAGCCAACCTAAAAATGCAGCAGGGATGCAGTGGCTTCCCTTTCCATTTTAGAGATTTTGAATCAGTACACAAGTTGCAGACCGTTATAACTCTGGCATATAGAGCCTCCTCTACGTATCGGAAAGTAGTCCTGTTTTAACTACTTGCTGTGCTGCATCACCTGCATTCTGGCTACCATCTTATCACAGAGGAGAGTGGAGGAGACTGTGTGTTTTTATTTCTCTCTATATATATCAGTAACTGTCTTGATGGCATCAAGTTTTCCATCACATCATTTGCTCCTCAACTTGAGATAACTAGTTTATCCTAATACTGAGCCTTGACACCATTTGGAAAGTACAAGGTGATACATTAAAGGCAGTGAAGATATTGACTATATACTTTTCCCAGCGTGTCCCTATCCATTGACTCCAGAGAGTCCCTCAGAGGGATGTGGGATGCAGTTCACTAGCCTGTGTTCAGTATGCTGAACACATACATGTGCTGGGGAGCAGACAGCCCAGTGCAGCGCTTCAGGTACCCTTCCCCTTATCCCCCAGCATTTCAACGGTATGGAAAGGGTAGATGTCAAGAAAGGCTATTCCAAGCTTTACAAGGGCATATTCCATGAAAGTTTCTGGGTAGAGGGAAGGAGGCTGATAAAGGTTTATAAATTAGTGGTGAGTGTTCAAATATAGGTTATTTTAGAAGGTCTGTTTTTCAGTATTTCCTTTGTTTTTCCCTCGTGTGTGTGKGGGAGTTCTTATTTCACTGTTTTCTGAAATAAGACTGCTTTTCAATGTTAAGAAAAAAATCATATGATGAAAAAAAAGCCTTTGGTTGCCAATTCCAGTGTACCAGTCACACTAAAAATACTTCAGTAATGGTCAGCTTCTGCTTTTTCCTCTCAAACACTATATTCAAGATCGTTCTCTTTCACTTAGGAAGATTTCCCATTTTCCAGTTCCTTGTATTCTATCAGTTCTTTYGAAGACTGGGAAATACTAAGGAACTTAATAGGTTCCTAAAGAGCTTAGGAAAGCCATCTTTGCAGGACACCAATATGTGTGAGCAAACCATTAAGGAATTAATTCAGTTTTTCTAATTTACGTATGGCTCATTCCCCTTAGCGAGTSAAAGGTTTTTCTCTTACAGTTACAGAAACAGACCCGTGTCCACTCCTGCTTTTCACTGCAGGAGAAGTGGGACACACTTCGCTTTGAAACCAGTTATATCTGATTATTCGCTACAGGCCCGTATTTATCTTTCTGCACCTGCCTGTGCCGCCCGGCGAGCAGGTAACAGCTCTGTTTTACGCTAAAACTTCTGCCAAGTTCCTGGCGGTTCCTCCCAGCCTCTCCCCAGGGCGCTGCCGGAGGGCTCGTCCCCCCGCAGCGACCCTCCCGGCCCGCCGCGCCGGCAGCAGGTGCCGCCGCCCGGCCCGGCCCGGCCCGGCCGGCACCTACCTGAGCTTCTCCCCGGCCGGCACGGCCAGCTTGTTCAGCTTCTCCATGCTCCGCGCTGCCGGCCCCGCCGCTGCCCGCCGGGCCGCG